>NC_073377.1:125052063-125124563 GCF_028641065.1 Leucoraja erinaceus | reverse complement strand
CCGCTGTGTCTCCCTGTCCCTCCAACTCCAGAGGAATACGCTCCGCGATGGGCCGCTACGGCGACAAGTGGCAGTTCGCCCACAGCCCGAGCTGCGCCCCCTCATCCGCAACCCGGGTTCCTCTGGAGTTGGAGCGGGGCTGGGCTAAAGTTGCTGCTGGCTGTGAGTCTCTGGGATCTCCGTGCTTGCAGTGGGTCTGGGGGTCGATGTCCCGATGAGGGGGCGCAGCTCGGGCTGTGGGCGAACTGCCACTTGTCGCTGTAGCGGCCCATCGGGAGGGGCTTCTGGTGGTCCTGACGTCTCAGCTCCTGTCCAGGGGGACGGCCGGAGACGTCAGGACCAACAGGAACCCGCTCCCCGATGGGCCGCTACAGCGACAAGTGGCACTTCGCCCACAGCCCGAGCTGCGCCCCCTCATCCGCAACCCGGGTTCCTCTGGAGTTGGAGCGGGGCTGGGCTAAAGTTGCTGCTGGCTGTGAGTCTCTGGGATCTCCGTGCTTGCAGTCGGTGTCCCGTTGGTCCTGACGTCTCCGGTCACCCCCCCTGGACTGGAGCTGAGACTGGGAACTGTACCGCCCTTGCCCCCTCCCTCTGCAACTGCAAACAACCCCACAGTTCCCAGTCTCAGCTCCTGTACAGGGGGGTGGCCGGAGACGTCACAGCCCGAGCTGCGCCCCCTCATCCGCAACCTCAAGACCAAGACGCACCTTGCACACCATCAGCTTCGGTCCCTACGGGGAGCGTGTTCCTCTGGAATTGGAACGGGGCTGGGCTGCTGCTGGCTGTGGGTCTCTGGGATCTCCGTGCTTGCAGTGGGCCTGGGGGCCGGTGTCCCGTTGGTCCTGAAGTCTCCGGTGATTGGCACTAGCTCCGACGTGAAGACAGTGCAAAACCCCCGCGCCGGTTCAATGGGCGGGGAGCTGGAGAGGGGAGGGAAGGGGTCACACACATGGCCTGGAAGCAGAGGGGTGTAGGTGGGGTGAAACTTAAGGGAGCGACAATTTGCTGCTGCCTGCCCGCTGAGTTAAAAAGTTCTCATGCAAGACTCACGATACACTGTGTATCGTGAGTCTACCGTGGAAACGTTTTAACTCAGCGGGCAGGCAGCAGCAGATTGTCAATTATTAACCCTCCCGCGCAATATACCCTCACCTTCTCTTTTATGAATGGGGATTTAGTTCCCCTTCGAGGACCGACCGGAGGTTCCGCTGTCACCTCTGCGGGCCACCCTCGGTGAACGTTTTCAAGGACCTTTCTTCAAGGACTGAAAAAATGTCGCTATTCGGAGGTTTTCGTTATTTGGAACCGGATAAAAGGTTGTGCACCTGTAATTAGTTAATTACCTAATTGTAGCTAATTACGAAATTGACCGTTGTGACGGTCCATAACAGATAGGTAAATAAATTACAATTTCTAGCAATAGAGCAGGTCTTTATGGAGACGGTCAGTTGCTAGCTGGTACATTGGCATATCATAATCAGTAGCATCATCATACTCCTCAGATTGTAACCATTAAGCAACTCTGTGTACAGAGTTGCTTAATGGTTACAATCTGAGGAGTATGATGATGCTACTGATTGTTTTTCCTCAACTTTTTAATTTTGGCATTGTAAACTACAAGTTTTTGCTCTTCAAACCACGCATGACATGCCTTTCTGCCCACTACTTTCCCATTAAGAATGTCCTGGAGATTCCATTTCTTAAGAAAAGGATTTTTTTTTTAAAAGCCTAAGTATCCAAATAACCAACTAATCCCATTCACACAAGAATTCACAATATAACATGATTTTTAAATCTCAATGTCATGAATTTATATGGTGGATGGAAGGAATGTTTAATTCCCATAAATTAGTCCAGAAACATCCACTCAATATATAACCAAAATTATTGTATTTCACACTGACTCAAACTGTTGTGTATATTTAGTTTGAAAATAATGATCATGGAGAGAGAATAGCACAAAATATAGACAATATAGGCGGCTTACGACATGATTGTCCAAAAAAGAGAACATTTTAATCATTTTGCGAGTGGGTGTTTCTGGAACTCAATCGATTGGGACGTTGCATTTGCGGTGAATTTGAACCCCATATCAGCAGGAAAACACTGCCGGTTTGTATAGAGCCCAAATAATTTTTTTGCAACGTAAAATTAGATTAAAGCCATCCCAAGAAGCAAGATGGCGGAATTGGAAGTGGCGGCGCTGCCTTGCAGCTGCGGCTTGCCTGCAGTCCGTTTGTCTTTTCTGTTTTTTGTTTTGTTTTGTCCTGTTGTTGCAGTTTATTTCAGTTTATTTAGTTGTGTATGTGTGGGGGGGGTGGGTGTAACATGTTTTTTGACTTCCTTCGGGGGGGGATGCAACCTTTCCTGCCGTATCCCCCCCATCTCCGTGTCCGTCTGCGCTGAGGCCTATCGCGGAGCTGGCAGCCTCCAACTGCGACCGACCTCGAGGCTGCGGAGGCAGAGCCAGGACTTACCAACGCGAGGCTGGCCGACTTCGGGGCTGTGGTTGCGGGGCGACCCAACTTCCGACCCGACTTTTTGGAGGCTCGGCCACGGGCCAGTGGACGACGACATCAGGAGCTTGAGTTCTGTTCTCCAGAGCTCCCACAACTACAGCTGCATCCGCTGGACTGGAGGACGGCAGCTTCGACCGCCCGGGGCCGCGGAGTTTGAACCGGCCCGTTTGCGGAGCACGGATTCAGCCGCGGGACTTACTTACCATCACCTGGCGGGGCCACAACATCGGAGGCTTGGATTGCCTCAGCGCAGAGGGAGAGCAAGGAGGGAAGAGACAATGACTTTGGGACTTTAAACTGTGTTGAGTGTTTGTTATTTATTCTATGTTATGACTGCAGGCTAAACCGTTTCGTTGCACTGAAAAGTGCAATGACAATAAATTGAATCCAATCCAAGATTATATGTAAAATAAACGACTTGCCCTTTTTTTTGTCCCCTTTTTGCGATCCGTCGTTGAGGGCGTTAGAAGTCGCTTTTCATTTTAATCCAATTATTAAATTGTCCAGCAAACGTTTAAAAAAATAAACCGGGAACGGAAGTCCGATTGATTTTTCTTCATCAGCTAGCAGCACGAGGAAATCTGCCTCCGACAAGCGAGACAAATCTGGATTTTAATCCAGCCTCCCCCATCCCTCAAAGGCGCCAAAGTCGTGCACACGGCCAGTGGCACAACTGCAGCACCGCTGAAGGTAGGTATTGTAACATCGCTGTAGAGTGCATCACAAATTAAAGCAAATGACAGGAAAGCTTTTGAGAAGCGATGTAAGAACCAGATGGAGATGGTAAAATATGTATTGAAGGGGCTGCTGGAGCATTAACACAATGTGTGGGTTTTACTGAAAACTCTGCTGCGTGTAAAAACCTGTTTTTCAGCTTTACTGTAACTCGCAGTCAATGAACTGTACGGATCAGAAATGGGCAGATATAATAAGATTTAAAAAACATTTGGAGAAGTACTTGGATAGGAAACGTGTAAGGGCCAAGTGTGGGCCAATGGGATTAAGTGGATTGGGGCATCTAGGTTGACAGAGGAGTTGTGCTGACATCCTATTCCTGTTCCGTATGACTCTGACTATGAACGCATGTTTCTAAGCCCTTGGGACTATGGCAGTCCCAATTCTGTATTTGTGATGTTGAAAACCATAGTAATCTTGCAACTGACTGCAATCTCTTGGTATATTTAATCAGCTATTTGTGACTTGGTTAAGTCAAACCGTAACTATTTGATCACCCCTTTTGCTTTCCAAGGAAATAAGACTCCCTATTTTCATTTTAGTTTATCTGCCAAAGCCATCTGGTGTTTTTTCCCTTCCTGATTTTTCTCGTGCACTCCTACACCTGGATTCCTCGATGGATTCCCTTGATCCTAGTAGCATGTATCTGACTTGTGCCTCCTTTTAATGACCAGAGCCTCTATCTTTTATCATCCAGAATTCCTTTCTCCTGCCCGGGTTATCCTTCACTCCAACTACTCTACACTTTTTTACAAGTTAACTAGTTTCTCGGAGTAAAATTAGGCCATTCGACCCATTGAGTACTCCGCCATTCAATCGTGGCTGATTGCCAATCATGGCAATTGTGTGTGGGGGGGGGAAATCAAGTTGCTAAAATTCCTAGAAGTAGAAGAACCACCATGACTGTCTATGTTTAAAGAACAAGCAATTAAAATTATTTTGGAACAATGATACAGAATATTAGAATCAAGAATGAATGATAGAGAATATTCAAGATTCAATTTAATTGTCATTTGGACCCCTTGAGGTCCAAACGAAATGCCGTTTCTGCAGCCATACATTACAAACAGATAGACGCAAGACACAAAATAATTTACATAAACATCCATCACATCGCTGTGATGGAAGGCCAAAAAAAAACTTATCTCTCCATTGCACTCTCCCCCCCTCCATGTCAGAGTCAAAGTCAAAGCCCCCAGCTGGCGATGGCGATTGTCCCGCGGCCATTAAAACCACGCTGGGTGGTGCGAGGTCGCACACCGGGTCTTGGTGTTAAAGCCCCCGGCGTGCGCTCGCAGAGTCCCGCAGCCATTCCAAGCCGCGCGGAGCGGTGATGTCAGGCCCCGCTCCAGGAGCTCTTCGACCCCGCAACTCGGGCGGGAGAAGTCGCCGTTGCGGGAGCCCTGAAAAGCAGTCTCCCTCCAGGGACCCGCGGGCTCCCGGTGCCGCCGTCCGCCAGACCCGCAGTTGCAGCCTCCGAATCTCCGGAGGTCGGGCCGCAGCAGCAGCAGCGCTCCACCACCGCTCCACCCGCTCTGGACTCGGCCAGCTCCGCGACGGTGAGGTGAGTCGTCGGCACCAGAGCCCCCGGTCTTCTCCTGTTGGAGGCCGCTCTCCGCTCCTCGAATATTAGGTTCAAGTGGCTGAAAAAGTATCACATCAATAAACTAATGCTGTAAAACCAGTTTGGAACATTGTTCCATGGCTTAAGTGGATTTAATAATACTTAATGATAGCGATAGGGAAAAACTCTGTTTTAAAGTCCTACCGTTCAAAGAAGTGGTGAAGACAGATTAGACTACAGGTGGCAAATTCTTGTATCTTCACAAAAGATGGGCATCTTTTTCCTTAAATTTTATTAGAAGCAATGTACATACATCTTAATCATAATATGCAACTTATTACATTTCTTGTACAATTGCTTTGTTTTTTTTTCCAAAGTTTAAGCTATAATAGAAAGAGAGAAAGAAGAAAAGAGTGAGGATAGTAGTGGAGTGTAGTCTGCAGTAGTTGGGGTTAAGTGAATGATACTGGTTAAGTAGGATGCGTGCTTGAAATGTGGGCAGAAAAGAAGAAAAAAAAGGCCCCACAGAAAAGGGGGCCTAAGGAAAAAAAGTAAGGAATCTAAAAAAGGTAAGGCTAAGCACGAAGAAAAGGCAATGTTCCTAATTCCTGACGATTCACACCCATCACCTAGTTATAAATGAATTATTTTCCAGGGTTGTGGTGCACCATATTACACCTGTAACAAATCAATGAAAGGTGACCATATTCTTAAGAATTGCTCTTGTTTTCCTGCTAGGACAAGTCTCATTTCCTCAAGATGTAGTATTTCCAACATATTTGTAACCCACATTTTAAACGTTGGGATAGGTGCGTCTTTCCAAAATTTAAGTATAAGTTTTTTTGCCGTTATCAAACCGTAGTTTAATAAACATTTTTGAAATGTAGTTAGTTCGGAACAGGTTTTCATTGTTCCGAAAATAATCAATTCTGTATTTGGGTCCAATCTTAATTTAAATATTTTTGAAAAGCTTTCAAAAAATTTCCTTCCAAAATTCCTGAAGTTTTGCACAGGAAACAGATGAATGTGCTATTGTTGCCTCTTTAGTTAGGCACTTATCACAGATAGGAGAGGCATTTGAAATGTTTTATTTAATATTGTTTTTGAGTAATATAATCTGTGTACAATTTTAAATTGGATCAATATGTGTCTAACGTTGATCGAACATTTATGTATATACTAGACTAAGTGGGACCCGTTCGGTCCCAGCATCACGCAGGAGGGCTGGTCATCCAACGCAATATTCCACCTCTCCACCAATTCTAATATTGGTGGCCAGTTGGGAGGGGGGCTTTCTGGAACGCTAGTATGGGTGTTGTGGGCTGAAGGGACTGCTTTCCAGAGGGCTAGTATGCAAATTGTGCGCCAAATGGATTCTTGGGCTGGCGTCTCAGTCAATCAAGCCTGTTGTGCTGGCAACTCACGGCTGGTGGGCTGGTAGTTGACTTGCAGCTAATCCTTGAAATTCTATTTCAAGCAGGGTATAAGGCCACCATATTCAAGTGCAGTTTCTTACCACTTCTAGCAGGGTGCAAGGCCACCAAATTCAAGTGCAGTTTCATACCATTTGAAGTAGGGTGCAAAGCCACTAAAGACAGCGAGTCGTGACCTCTCCCTCCCTCCATCTTGCAGAGACTGAGCCACACCCACATTTCCGGGTTTTATAAACCCCCCCCCCCACCGGAAAAGATGTGGCTTTCATGGTGTGATTGACAGGAGAGAGATTCTCAAAAAAATTTTAAACTAATAACACTTTTATTTTTCATTGATGGGAAGAATTCTCTGCACCTGCTCAGCGGAGGGGGACTGAGTAAGATGGCCAAAAATCACAGCCATAAGTGGTAGCGTTTTATCTAAAATCAATATACAGTGCAAACAGGAAGTAAGTGCATTTACAGTAGTGCCTTTTAACTTCAAGCCAAAGCACCCAAGCCACACCCAAGCCACCATTTGCAGTGAGTAGTGCCTTTTCACTTCGACAAAGCAACTAAGCCTTCAAGCCAATGCAACCAAGCCACCATTTGCAGTAAGTAGTGCCTTTCAACTTCAAACAGCCATGCCAACACGCAAGCCACCATTGTCAATATTTTCAGTGCCTTTCAACATAATGCCAAAGCACCCAAGCCACCATTTGCAGAAAGTAGTGCCTTTCAACTTCAAGCCAATGCACCCACGCCCCCATTTGCAGTAAGTAATGCATTTTAAATTCAAGCCATTGCACCCAAGCCACCATTTGCAGTAATAGTGCCTTTCAACTTCAAGCCAAAGCTCCCAAGCCACCATTTGCAGAAAGTAGTGCCTTTCAACTTCATGCCACCATTTGCAGTAAGTAGTGCCTTTCAATTTCAAGAGACACGAAGCCAACGAAGGGAAGGGGGGGCTTTCTGGAGCGCTAGTATGAACCATTTTAGAACCAATAGACATTTTTTGCAAGCTTTAGAACCAATAGAGACACTTTTGCAAGCTTTAGAACCAATAGACATTTTTTTTGCGAGCTTTAGAACCAATAGACTTTTTTTTTTGCAAGCTTTAGAACCAATAGACTTTTTTTTTGCAAGCTTTAGAACCAATAGACATTTTTTTGCAAGCTTTAGAACCAATAGACATTTTTTTGCAAGTTTTAGAACCAATAGACATTTTTTTTGCAAGATTTAGAACCGATAGACATTTTTTTTGCAAGCTTTAGAACCAATAGACATTTTTTGCAAGCTTTAGAACCAATAGACATTTTTTGCAAGCTTTAGAACCACTAAGGGCACTTACATTTGAGTAGACATGTGTTCAGTGTTATTCACAGCTCAGAGAAACGTAACCCTCTGCCTTCCTCCATCTTGAAGAGACTGTGTGGCACACCACTTCCTGGTTTTATAGTCCCTCCCCCCTGCCACCAGCAGGGGCAGCAGAGAGAATGGGGAATTTTGTAAAATCATTAATATCTCTGTCATTTTTAATCGACGGGAAAAATCCTCGGCACACATGCGGTGGAGGGGGACTCTGAGCGAGGTGGCCAAAAATGACGGCCGTAGGTGGCGGCGTTCTCTCGGAAATCGCAGCACAGATGGCCAAAACCGGTCAAGAACAGACTTTTAGTAATATAGAAGATTGAAGATAGATTAAGGGTTTGGACACGCTAGAAGCAGAAAACATGTTCCCGATGTTGGGAGAGTACAGAACCAGGGGCCACTGTTTAAGAATAAGGGGTAAGCCATTTAGAACGGAGACGAGGAAACACTTTTTCTCACAGAGTTGTGAGTCTGTGGAATTCTCTGCCTCAGTGGATGGTAGAGGCTGGCTCTCTGGATGCTTTCAAGAGAGAGCTAGACAGAGCTCTTAAAGATAGCGTAGTCAAGGGATATGGGGAGATGGCAGGAACGGGGGTACTGATTGTGGATGATCAGCCATGATCACATTGAATGGCTGTGCTGGCTCGAAGGGCCAAATGGCCTACTCCTGCACCTATTATCTGTCTATTTTACGATTGAACAGTAATATAGATATATACTAGACCAAGTGCAGATCTGTTCCCCCAAGGTGCGGTTGTGTGGGGGGGGGGGGCGGCGGAATGCAGAGTCACACACACTAACTAACCCCCCCACCCCCGCACTCACGCTAATTGCCCCCCCTTGATATTATTAATATTATTAATTTGCTTCTTTTACCCCATACACACCCTATCTACTGAAGGATAGCCTCCAAATTGCAGTCACACATAGAGAGGGGGTGGGGTGGGGGTAGAG
This sequence comes from Leucoraja erinaceus, assembly GCF_028641065.1. NCBI lineage: Eukaryota > Metazoa > Chordata > Chondrichthyes > Rajiformes > Rajidae > Leucoraja > Leucoraja erinaceus. Next base: position 125,116,008 of record NC_073377.1, on the reverse strand, counting down.
ATTGAGGGCAGAGAGAGAAGGGGCAGACAGAGAGAGAGAGACAGAGACAGACAGAGACAGAGAGGGGCACGGGGGAGAGGGGGTGGAGAGAATTCACCTCCGCTATCCTGACTGCGGTCTACATCCCACCCCAGGCAGTTGTCCATCTGGCACTGGAGGAGCTGCACGCCCTGGTCAACAAACACCAGACGTCTTACCCTGAGGCATTTACCACCATTGCTGGGGACTTCAATAAGGCGAACTTCAAGAAATCACTCCCCAACTTCCACCAACATGTCTCCTGCTGCACCAGAGGACCTAACACCCTCGACCACTGCTACACCACCATTAAGAATGCCTATCGTTCTATCCCTCGCCCTCACTTCGGTAAGTCCGACCATACCGCAGTGCTGCTTCTTCCTGCCTACAGGCAGGAATTAAAGAGCGCACCCCCAGAAGTGAGGAAGTCCAGACACAGGGCATTCACGTCCGATGATACAGTGGCCTACATGAAGACCAGATACGACCTTGGTAAGGCCATCAAAAAGGCCAAAAGGGACTTCTGCTCCAAACTGGAGGAGGAGACAGATGTTCGGCAGCTGTGCCAGGGCCTGAATGCAATCACCTCCTACAAGGCGAAACCAGGAGGCAGCTCGAATGTCGGTGTAACATCACTCCCTGACGAGCTCAATGCGTTTTACGCACGCTTTGACAGGGAGAATACTGATGTGCCTTCCCGATCCCCCATTCGCTGTGATGGCGTTTCAGTCTCAGTCACAGAGGCCGATGTCAGAAAATCTTTCAGAGGGGTGAACCCCCGAAAAGCACCTGGTCCTGATGGTATACCCGGTCGTGTTCTAAAAACCTGTGCGGACCAACTGGCGGGAGTTTTTACGGACATTTTCAACCTCTCACTTCTGAGGTCTGTGGTCCCCACGTGCTTTAAAAGGGCATCAATTATACCGGTGCCCAAGAAGAGTAAAGTGACGTGCCTCAATGACTATCGACCAGTGGCACTAACGCCGGTGGTGATGAAGTGCTTTGAGAGGTTGATCATGGAGCAAATCAACTCCTACCTCGACAAATACCTGGACCCACTGCAGTTCGCTTACCGCCACAACAGATCAATGGTGGATGCGATCTCGCTGGCCCTCCACTCCGCACTGGACAACAAAAACTCATATGTCAGGCTGTTATTCCTTGATTACAGCTCGGCATTTAACACAATCATCCACTCCAAACAGGTTACCAAACTCGCAGAACTGGGTCTCTGTGCATCCCTCTGCAACTGGATCCTCGACTTCCTCATCCACAGACCACAGTCTGTTCGTATTGGTGGAAATGTGTCAGCCTCGATAACAATCAGCACGGGAGCACCTCAAGGCTGCGTGCTCAGCCCCCTGCTGTACTCACTGTATACCCATGACTGCGTAGCGAACCACAGTGTGAACTCCATCATCAGGTTCGCTGATGACACCACTATTGTAGGGCGTATCACTGATGGGGACGAGTCAGAATATAGGAGTGGGATCGAGCAACTGTCCATATGGTGCCAGCGCAATAACCTGGCCCTCAACACCAGCAAAACCAAGGAACTGATTGTGGACTTTGGAAGGAGTAGGAGGGGGACCCACAGCCCCATTTATGGTTGAAAGGGTCAAGAACTTCAAATTCCTGGGTGTGCACATCTCTGAAGATCTTTCATGGTCCGAGAACACTAACGCAATTATCAAAAAAGCTCATCAGTGCCTCTACTTCCTGAGAAGATTACGGAGAGTCAGATTGTCAAGGAAGACTCTAACTTCTACAGGTGCACAGTCGAGAGCATACTGACCGGTTGCATCGTGGCTTGGTTCGGCAATTTGAGCGCCCTGGAGAGGAAAAGACTACAAAAAGTAGTAAACACTGCCCAGTCCATCATCGGCTCTGACCTTCCTTCCATCGAGGGGATTTATCGCAGTCGCTGCCTCAAAAAGGCTGGCAGTATCATCTAAGACCCACACCATCCTGGCCACACACTCATCTCCCTGCTACCTTCAGGTAGAAGGTACAGGAGCCTGAAGACTGCAACAACCAGGTTCAGGAATAGCTACATTTCCAATGCAGATTTGGTTTGACATCAAGGATGTCAACTTTGGCCAGGAACAGTTGCCCTTCATTCAGATCACCTGAAAACTGACCAAGATTGCCACTTGTTCTAATATTTTCCCATCTTGCTTGATGCAAGATAAAATGACTTAAATATACATGTCCCAGACTTGAAACACTAACTGCTCTTTCTACAGTTACTGCGTCACCTGGGTGTTTCTTGACTTCCTGTTTTAGTTCAGATTTCCAGCATCGGCAGCATTTTGATTTTTTTTTTTCTCATGGCTTGATATCAAACTTTATTAGCATTGCTTTGAATATCAGCTCATTTTATTTAACAATGTTATTTAAATACAATTTAATGGTGCATAAAGATTTGTATTTGACAGAGCCCAATGGTCCAAATCCTGAATGAGGAAAACGAGAGGTGCAATTTGAAGTACAGCCCCAATGTGGACCAATTAAAGTAGTGTGCAGTTACCAATCCAATAAAGCCTCACGTGGTTGAGTCCAAATCTTTTTCTAATGAGAATTCTTAGAAAGACTTGTTGTTAATATAATACATTGACTGCAATCATGATAGGCAATAAATTGTACCTATTCATTCAAGCCACAATCTGACATTCTGATTTTCTGCAAGAAGTTGTAAACTATATTTGTTATCAGCCATAGCAAGGAAAGATTTAATGAATTAGATCTTGGATATTTTTTAGTTGCAAGTTCATGAAGGGAGTACAAAGCTTGCAGGAAATGGCTAAGCAGAATCTTTAGTCAATAAAATAAAACTTTGCAAACCACTTCATAAAATAATATCTGTTGTTTTTGGTTAATCTCCAGATTCATTTTATACATTGTAAATGTCCAAATAGAAATTGTAAATAAATGTTCAGATAGCTAAGGTTATGGGACAAAGCATAAAAATAGCCCTTTGGGTGGTCTTGAGAAAATGCAGGAAGAGCTACATTATTGGTTTATTGAGTGAATTCTCAGAAAGACCCTAGCATGGCACACTTGGAAATGATGAGCAAGAAATGATTCCACAAGGTTTGGAAAGTTTATATTGTTGCCTGTCCCCATGTAATTGGAGAACCTGAATGCAAATATACAATTTAAAACAAATTGAAATGAGGTGTTCATCTGTCTCTAATAACATGGATAAATGAGTGGTCATAAGGGTATATTGGAAAAAGGTCCGCATTGACTAATTCCACCGAGGAAAGATGGTTTGAGATCTGAAGTGTGCTGCCTGGCCAACTGTCAACATGGTTACAGACTTATTTCACTCGTGTTAGACTATGTCAATGCTGATTTATTGTGACCTTTCTTATTTTGACATTCTTTGGCCTTATTGAGAAAAATTCAAATCTAACAGTGAAACTAATGGGAGAGGAATAACATTTAATGGAGAAATATATCCAAAACCAGGTATTGGATATTTTACACACAATGATATCTCTTTCTTTTTCCTTAAGTTTTAATTTTAGTTTGGAATTTGGATATCCAGTGTGGAAACATGCCCTTCGGGACTAAGTTGACCAGTGAGCACCTGTACACTAGTTCTATCCAGACACTAGGGACAATTAACCCACAAACCTGCACGTCTTGCTAACGTGGGAAGAAATCCACGCTGTCATAGAGAACGTACAAACTTGGCAAAAATGAATGATGGGATGATCTTTCAAAGTTTTCACTGTTTATTGATGATTTGGTATGGGACTGTGGACAACAGTCATCATGTCAATACCATGCAACTTTATTGATGAAAGTGGTCGAAATTATCTTTGTGGCAGAATGCGATTTGGAAGACGTCTGAAAAGGATGAAAGGTGTGTGCGAGAGCTTATACTCTGAAATGTCATCAGTACTGCCAGTATAATGATTGTGTAAGTGTGACCTTGCTGTTAGGTTTCCAACTTTTGGACATTTTCTGAACACCAGCAGATTTATATCCACAATTTGAATTCTATAGTGACTGAAGTCATAAGAATTTTTAAAAAACTGTCCACCTCAGCACGAACAAAAATAGATAGCATGAAGTGAAAAATAAGAAAAATGTAGAAAATGACTTCAGTCACTATTTGACAGCCATTGTAGCTCAAGGCTGAACTGTCAGCGTTTATATAATGGCAATTGTTTCTTCTGTAGTCTGAAGAAGGGTCCCGACATCTCTGGAGAACCTATCCATGTTCTCCAGAGATGCTGCCTGATCTGCTGAGTTACTCCAGCACTTTGTCTTTTTTGTGAACTAGCATCTTTTTTGCATCTTCCTCAGTAACTTGGCACAGGTTTCTGGAGTAACTGCCTGGAAATAGTCAAGAGTCAAGAGTCAATTTAATTGTCATTTGGACCCCTAGAGGTCCAAACGAAATGCCGTTTCTGCAGCCATACATTACACACAAATAGACCCAGACACAACATAATTACAATTTTACATAAACATCCATCACATAGCTGTGATGGAAGGCCAAAAAAAAAAACTTATCTCTCCACTGCACTCTCCCCCCCCCCCCCCGATGTCAGAGTCAAAGTCAAAGCCCCCGGCTGGCGATGGCGATTGTCCCGCGGCCATTGAAGCCACGCCGGGTGGTGCGAGGTCGCACACCGGGTCTTGGTGTTGGAGCCCCCGGTGTGCGCTCGCAAGTACCCGCGGCCATTCCAGCCGCGCGGGGCAATGGTGTAGTGAGGCCCCGCTCCATGAGCTCTTCGACCCCGCAACTCGGGCAGGAGAATTCTCCATTGCAGGAGCCCCGAAAAGCGGTCTCTCTCCAGGGATCCGCGGGCTCCTGGCGCCGCTGTCCGCAGACCCGCAGCATGGCATTCATGGCACTCATTCTTACCTCACCAATGGTCTGTTTGAGGAGAGAAATGTTGGATCAATAATCAGCTGCAAGGTGATGTGAGTTATAAGCAAACCTGTCGCATTCTTCAGTTTGAAGTCTTATAGTGTTTTATCACAATAGTTGTATGCATGAACTCATTAATTTTAATCTCTGTTCCATTGACTCTTGCATGGGTTTTCATGTTCCATGTAAATAGTTTGTTATAAATAAACTACTGTGTCCAAATATAGTTTGTCATTAGACTACATCAATAACATTTATGACATAGTGTCACGTTTGATGTAGGTCTGATTTAAAAAAAATAATAATTTAGCATCTTGAGATTGGTTTGTTAATTTAAATGAATTGCAATTTTGCAATGAAGCCTTTGTTGTGTAAATTAGTGCTTTTCATCTTGTTTACACTTCAAGGTGTGAAGAACTGCTTTATTCTGCAAATGAGTTTTCTCAAAAGTGAATAATTACAACCTGAATTTAAATGGTATTATTACTTCAGAAGACACAATAGTCTATTGAATGCGCGCATGCATTGAGCAGATTTAAAAGATGTACTGAATTGTTTGCAAAGAGCTTGTGTATCAAATAAGCAAGAGTGAATAGATGTAGTATCATTTTCATTTGTTTCTAAAAGTTGCAATTTGAATTGTTTTATTTTAATACAAAAACATGGGATTTGTTTCAATCGCTCATGAGGATGCTGACACTGCTCCATGTGAAAGTCAGTTGATTTTTGATTTTTGGATCATTACAATCAATTAGTTGGGGCCAGTTTGGTCTCATCCATCAGCAACTGTATGTGATATTGTGGTTACGAAATGACTTGTGCAAACACCTAGAGAGGCATATGGTGTCGCTGTGATTTTGCTCCGTGTCATTGATTCGTATAGCATGGAAACAGGCCCTTCAGCTCAACTTGTCCATGTCAACCAAGATGCCCTATCTACACCAGTCCTCCATATTTGGCCCATTACCTTCCAAACCTTTCGTATCTATGAACATGTTTAAATGTTATCCTACCTGCCTTAACTACCTCGTCTGGCAGACAAAAATGCTGGAGAAACTCAGCGGGTGAGGCAGCATCTATGGAGCGAAGGAAATAGGCAGCGTTTCGGGTCGAAACCCTTCTTCAGACTGATGGGAGGGGGGAGAGGAAGAAAGGAAGAGGTGGAGCCAGAGAGAGAGCTGAGAAGGGGAGGAGAAAGTAAGGACTACCTGAAGTTAGAGAAGTCCATGTCCTCTGGCAGCTTGTTTCGTGTACCCATCATCCACTGTGTGGAAAAGGTTTTCCCTCGGGTCCCCGTTAAATCTTTCCCCTCGCCTTAAACCTCCGTCTTAATTCCCCTCCTGTGCATTAACCCCCTCTGTTCCCTTCATTATTTTATATACCTTTTATAAGACCATCCCACAGTCCTCTGCACTGCAAGAAATAAATTCCTAGTCTGCTCAACCTGGTCCTATAGCTCAGGCACCTGAGTCCTGGCAACATCCTCATAAATCTTCTTCATGCACTTTCCAGTCTAATGGCACACTTCCTCTAACGGAGTGATCAAACGGACCACAATACCTTGTCAGCGTCTTGCACAACTATAACCTGGCTTCCCAAATTCTATACTCAACAATAACCTGACTGATGAAGGACAATGTGCTGGAAGCATTCTTGACCACCCTGTCTACTTGAGAAGCACTTTCAGGGAACTAAGTACCTTTGCTTTTAGATCTCACTGCTTTACAGCACTCCCCAGGCGCAGCCATTCTCTTTGTAGGTCCTGCCCTGATTTGACTTCCAAAAAATACATCACCTTGCATTTCTCTGTATTAAATTCCATTAATCATTCTTCAGCCCACCTGGCCAATCGAACAAGATCCGGATGTGGTTATCTGCAAAACCACCCACTCTAGTGTCATGATTTACTCATCATGCCTTCTACATTCTCATCCACATCGTTGGTATAAACCACAAACGGCAATGGGCCCAGCTCCGATCCCTGAGGCACACTGCTACTCACAGGCCTCCAGTCCATAAGAAAACCCTCCACTATCACACTCTGCTTCCTTCCACAATGCCAATTCACTAATCAATCAGTTAACTCTCCCTAGACCACATTTGATTTAACCTTCCAGTGCAGCCTCCCCAGCAGAACCTTATCAAAGGCCTTATTCATTTTTTAATATGAAGACACAAACAATTTCCCTGATGTACTCGTGGCCAGAGGATCTGGGTGATTGAGGAACTGAAGGAAATTCACATTTGGCAGGAAGTGATGTTGGATAAACTGATGGGACTGAAGGCTGATAAATCCCTAGGGCCTGATGGGCTGCATCACAGGGTACTTAAGGAAGTGGCTCTAGAAATCGTGGACGCATTGGTGATCATTTTCTAATATTCTATAGATTCAGGATCCTGTGGATTGGATGGTAGCTAATGTCATCCCACTTTTTAAGAAAGGCGGGAAAGAATTATAGACCAGTTAGCCTGACAACTAGCCCAGGGAAGATGCTGGAATCTAATAAAAGATGAAATAGCAGCACATTTGGACAGCTGTGGCAGGATCGGACCGAGTCAGCATGGCTATACAAAGGGGAAATCATGCTTAACTAATCTTCTGGAATTTTTTGATGATGTAACTAGGAAAATGGACAAGGGAGAGCCAGTGGATGTAGTGTACCTGGACTTTCAGAAGCATTTGATAAGGTCCCAAAATTAGGGCACATGGTATAGCAATGTTACAAAATTTTGAGATTAAAAAAATCAAGTCTGTAATTTATCCCATCAGATAAGGCATAAAGAGAAGTTTAATTTGGCACATAATTCACTTTCATATCTCAAGTATTTAAAAAGTTATGGCCATTTTCATACTCGGAAATTAGCATCTTGTTCCCTATTGATTTCCTATGGACGTAACAAAAAAGCTGTGATCGTGAACAGTCAAAAGCACATAACCTTCTTAAAAATTAAGAGAAATGAATGAAATTTTCAGTTATCATAGATTGAACCATTCTGAAACAAATATAAAATAATCTTACTCGGATTACCTGAAATTAAAGCATATAATTAGTTAGTTACCCACTTGTAGCTAATTTCAAACTTCAATTACTAGATCTAAACATCTATCAATTTCTTAATAAATGATTAACATTTTTAAATAGCCTGTGTCCAAAAAATATTCACAAATAATTCACAATAAAACATGATTTTTAAATCTCATTTACATTAATTTATAGGCCAAATGGAAGGAATTTAGTGTTCAATTGCTGTGAATTAAAGTCCATTTTAAATCGGCTTTCTAGTGGGATCCTGTGAACGCGCTGGTTTAGAACGTTCACATTGCGGTAGATTTGTGCCCTCAAATGCCCAGAAAAATACTGCGGGATATAATGGGCCCAAAATTAGCTACTCGCAACATTAAACTTTGTATAAAAGGATCTTAAGAAGCCCCTTTTTAATGTAAAAATATACTGCTACCCTTCAGATTTCAGCTCTATAGACCCAGCTGGTTGCGAGCCGTCAGGGGTTTAGAGGTTAATTTTTAAACTACTATAGCACTTGGGAAAAACTCGTAAACCTGATAATAGCTCATGTGAGGGAACCTACCAGCCAATTTTCGTTAATAATTGACTAGGCTGAACAAACTCGATTTGAACAGCCTAGAGAAAATCGCGTTTTAAACCCGCCCCCCTCTAAACGGCACCAAAATCGAGCACACGGGCTGGGGCAGATTTTCAGCGACGCTTCAGGTACGCTTTGCAACATACCTACATGGTATGGGGGGGTAGAGTGCTGACATGGATAGAACATTGGTTGGCAGACAGGAAACAGATAGGGATTAACTGGTCTCTTTCAGAATGGCAGGTAGTGACTAGTTGGTACCGCAAGGCTCGGTGCTGGGACCGAAGCTATTTACAATATACATCAACGATTTAGATGAAGGAATTCAAAGTAACATCAGAAAATTTGCAGATGAAACAAAGCTGGGTGGCAGTGTAAACTGTGACGAGGATGCTATGAGAATGCAGGGTGTCTTGGAAACCCTGGGTGAGTAGGCAGATGCATGGCCGATGCAGTTTAATGTGGATAAATGTGAGGTTATCCACTTTAGTGGCAAAAACAGGAAGGCAGATTATTATCTGAATGGTGTCAAGTTGGGAAAAGGGGAAGTACAAAAAGATCTGGAGGTCCTTGTTCATCATTCACTGAAAGTAAGCATGCAGATACAGCAGGCAGTGAAGAAAGCATGTTGGCCTTCATAACATGAGGAGTGTAGTATTGGAGCAAAGAGGTAATTCTGCAGTTGTACAGGGCCCCAGTGAGACCACACCTGGAGTATTGTGTGCCGTTTTGGTCTCCAAATTTGAGGAAGGACATTCTTGTTATTGAGGGAGTGCAAAGCAGATTCATGAGGTTAATTCCCGGGATGGCGGGACTGTCGTATGTTGACAGAATGGAGCGGCTGGGCTTGTATACTCTGGAATTGAGGTTGAGAGGGGATCTTATAGAAACATACTAGATTATTAAGGGATTGGACACGCTAGAGGCAGGAAAACATGTTCCCGATGTTGGGCGAGGCCAGAACCAGGGGCCACAGTTTAAGAATAAGGGGTAGGCCATTTAGAGCGGAGATTAGGAAACATTTTTATCCAGAGAGTTGTGTATCTGTGGAATTCTCTGCCTCAGAAGGCAGAGGAGGCCAATTCTCTGGATGCTTTCAAGAGAGTTACAGAGAGCTCTTAACGATTACGGAGTTGGGGGATATAGTGAGAAGGCAGGAACGGGGTACTGATTGTGGATGATCAGCCATGATCACAGTGAATGGCGGTGCTGATTCATAGGGTCGAATGGCCTACTGCACCTTTTGTCTATTGTCTTATGCGTGAGATGATCCTTTACTACTTTGTATGAAATTCTATTCCGTCTGCAAGTTTGAGCACAAGCTTCCAGTGACCTGTTATTTGGATCATTCATCACTATTCCACACTGTGCTCTTGCCTTCTTTCCCCCTATATTGTTGATAAGAGCCCTGTGAAAGCTTGAAGTGATGACTTGTATCCTTGGTGAAGTACCTTGCAGCTCTCTGGAGCTGACAATAAATTTAACAATTCCTATTAATTGTCATTTCCACCACTTTATTTCTGTTGCCTTCATCCGTCTGCTTTCCAGGCTCGCCTTGGTTCACATTGACCAATTAATAATGACACATTTATTGTATTTGTATCATCCATATGCCATTTAATCTCTTCTACTTTGCACTCTCTTACTGAAGAAGGGTGATCAATCTGCGATGTTAATACTGTTTTTCTCTGCCTGTCTCTTTCCTCTGTCTGATTTGCTGTGTATTTTAAGTTTTTCAGATTTTCAGCATCTGGAGCATTGTGCTTTCAGACTACTGGTGACTTATGTGGCTTGTTTTTGTTATCTACTTCCCTTACTCCGACCTTTTTCTTCAAACCTGTGTCTATTTTCCCAATTAATTTTTATATGCCATAAAGTATAGAAATGGACTCTTAACCCCCTCCCCACCTGTATCCACCTATCACTGCAGACTGTCCTGCCTCCACTTTTTTTCCCCACCTTTTTATTTATTTCTTCTTCTTCCTGACTACTCTGTCTGAAGAAGGGCGGTGACCTGAATTATCAACTAACCATACCCTCAGGAGATGTTTAAGAAGGAACTGCAGATGCTGGAAAATCGAAGGTACACAAAAAAGCTGGAGAAACTCAGCGGGTGCTGCTGCACCCGCTGAATTTCTCCAGCTTTTTTGTGTACCCTCAGGAGATGTTGCCTGACTTGCTGAGTTACTCCACCACTTTGTTGCTTTTTTTGTGCAGATCAGAGACTTCTGTGTTAGCTTGCCTCTTGCATATTGATGTCAAATCTGACTACCCGTTGACATTTGTGCCCAGTGTCCAACAAATGCCCTGGCTCATAATTTTATAAGGATAAATATCTAAGCTGCGTAGGGAATGGCTGCGGTCAGTCAGAACAAGTTTTAACTTTTTTTTTTTAAACGGAGTATATCTCCAGTTTAGCTGAGTGTAGACAAATTTTCCGATTTGAGTTTGTGTAAAACTGCAGTCAAAAAGGCTAAGTTGCAGAAGGGGCTGAGTAATGGATGGATGTTTTTAGCCTAATGGATTGTAATGTGAAAGAAAGGACTACAGATGCTGGTTAAAATCGAAGGTTGACACAATGCTGGAGTAACTCAGTGGGTGAGGCAGCATCTCTAGAGGAAAGGAATGGGCAATGTTTTGGGTCGAGACCCTTCAGACTGATGTCAGGGGAGTGGCGGGACAGCAAGACTAGTGGGAGAACTGGGCAGGGGATGGAGAGAGAAAGCAAGGGGTATCTGAAGTTAGAGAAGTCAATGTTCATACCACTGGGGTGTAAACTACCCAAGCGAAATACGAGGTGCTGTTCCTCCAATTTGCGCTGGGCCTCACTCTGACAATGGAGGAGGCTCAGGACATAAAGGTCGGATTGGGAATGGGAGGGGGAGTTGAAGTGCTGAGCCACCGGGCGATCAGGTTAAGATGGACTGAACGGAGGTGTTCAGCGAAACGTTCGCCAAGCCTGCGCTTGTTCTTGCCATTGTAATGTGATCTTGCTAGGACAGTGAGCTAGTGAAAGTCAGCAGAGAGTGGGTTAAACATTGATTCAGGAATTTAGTGTTGAATATAATACTGTTGTGGATGAGCTTGGTTTCCCAGACCATGGAGTGTATGTCTGACTAGGAGACTGGTCGAATTTCACAGTGAGTGCTGGAGATGTGTGGAGGTGTGCAGGAAGGTGAGGCTCTCCTGACGTAGCAACTGCTGAGTTAATGGACAAGTAAATTGGACCTGAATTCAAATCCTGGTTGTAGAATTTTAATTGGAGTTAATAATAATGTGGAGCTTTTAATTATATTTAAAAAAACTTTACATTTTTTTTTTTTAAATGGTAATGATGACTTTAAAACTATCAGATTGTTTGTTCATTCATGTCCATCCCGGGTGGAAATCCAGTCCAAACTGGATTTTGCTAAACCACCCAACTAATCCAAGTGGCACGGTTGTCTGGCTGGAAGAGTTGCTGCCACGTGGCTCCAGCAACGTAGGTTCAATCCTGGCGTCTGGTCCTGTCCCTGTGGAATTTGTATGTTCCACCTGTGATTCCATAGGTTTCCCCTGGGTGTTGTCCTGTCCCAAACACGTGTGGGCTGTGACACTAAAAGTTGTCTTGTGTCGGTGAATGGTAGAAGTGGGGGGGTGGTAGCTGTTGGGAATCGAGGATAAATGGGTGCTTGATGTTCGATTTCATGAGCCAGAGGCCTGTTTCTACCTGTACAATTCCTGTGACATCTCCCTGTGCTCTCATCTTGTTTGCCAACCTCTTACGTGGGAGGTTTTGAATGGTTGAATAGTGTCATTGTCACATCACCACTTTGAGCAAAATATTTTTGAAACCCTGAATATGTGCCATTTATGTACCCATGATAATAAACATAAAGTAGTGGAATAATTACACTTGCGTTAATCCCAATTATACATTCTCCCATGTCTGTCAGGGGCCCACATTTGGCCTGGCTGTTCTTCTGTTTTTTACATTAGCCGTGGAAGCACTTTACAATCCTGTTTTACATATGTCATTTTATTCTTGCATGCTTTATTGCATTTCGTAATGAATTATTGGTCCTCTAGTTCTTTTGTTGTGACTTAGATGAAGCAAAGTCACAAGTTGTGGTATGGGTCAAAGAGTCCAAAGTATGTGGAAAATATTTAGCTGGATATTACTGAAATACTGTGAAGCTTTCTCATGATAAACAATGAATACAAAGCAAAATGTGATTTGAGAATTTTAATATTTGTAACGTTATCTGTAAGTACTCGAATAGTGGATGAATCTGTAGAACTGAGAGTGGAAAACATATACGCTGTGTACACTGTGCAAGGTGTTTTACTGTGAAATGATGCCCCCTGTTGACAAATGTAGTTTAAAACAACGTGTAGGAAGGAACTGCAGATGTTGGTTTAAACCAAAGATAGACACTTAAAGCTGGAGTAACTCAGGCAGCATCTCTGAAGAGAAGGAATGGATGATGTTTTGGGTTGAGACCCTTCAGAATGGTTAGCGATAAGGGAAACGAGAAATAAGGGCGATGATATAGAGATAAAGAACAATGAATAAAAGATATGCAAAAAAGTAACAATGATAAAGGAAGCAGTTAGCTGTTTCGTGAAAACAAGAAGCTAGAGTGACTTGGGTGGGAGAGGGATAGAGGTAGGGGGGGGGGGGGGGGGGGGGGGGGGGGGGGGGAATGCCAGGGCTTCCTGAAATGAGAGAAATCAATATTCATACCACTGGGCTGTGAGCTGCCCAAGTGAAATATGAGATGCTGTTCCTCCGATTCACATATGGCCTCACTCTGACAATGGAGGAGACCTAGGACAGCAAGGTCTGTGTGGGAATCGGAAGGAGAATGCAAGTGCAACTGGGAGTTCAGGTAGGCTGAGAGAAGTTATTCCGCCAAATGATTGCCCTGTCTATGTCTGCGCTGCATCTGCGCCCAAGTTGAGATTTTCCATACCAGGACATTTGGAATGTCCTCATTCTTTCAGAAATGGGCGTTCCCCTCTCCATCATAGATGAGGCCCTCACTTGTGTCTCCTCGGTACCCCGGATCCCTGCCCTTGCTTCCTCTCCTCCAGTTCTTACCTTTCACCCCATCAGCCGTCGCAAACAACACATAATCCTCTGAAATTTCTACCACCTCCAATGGGATCCCACCACTAGCCACATTTTCCCATCTTCACCCCTTTCCGCCTTCCGCAAAGACGATTCCCTCTGCAACTCCCTGGTTAACTCATCCCTTCCTACCCAAACCACCCCTTCCCCAGGTACCTTCCCCTGCAATTGCAGAAGATGCAACACCTGTCCCCATACCTTCTCCCTCAACTCTGTCAAGGGACCCTGACTGGCCTTTCGTGTTAGGCAGAGGTTCACTTGCACCTCCTCCAACCTCATCTAGGGTATCTGTTGTTCAAGATGTGGACTCGTACATCGGTGAGACCAAACGTTTAGTTTCACTGAACCCCTTTGCTCAGTCTGCCTGACCCTACCTGATCTCCCGGTTGCTAAACGCTTTAATTATCCTTCCCATTCCCACACTGACCTTTCTGCCCTAGGTCTCCTCCATTGTTAGCGTGAGGCTGAACGCAATTTTGAGGAACAGCATCTCATATTTAGCTTGGGCAGCTTAAAGCCCAATGGTATGAATATTGAATTCTCACTTCAGGTAGCCCTGGCATCCCCTCTCTCTCTCTATCCCTCCCCCACTCAAGTCACATTAGCTTCTCATTTTCACCTAACAAACAGCTAACAATGGCCTGTTTCCTTTATCATCGTTACTTTTTTGCATACCTGTCATCATTGTTCTTTATCTCTTTACATCACCTTCTATATCTCTCGTTTCCCTTATCCCTAACCAGTCTGAAGAAGGGTCTCGACCCGAAACGTTGGCCATTCCCTCTCTCCAGAGACGCTGCCTGTCCCGCTGAGTTATTCCAGCTTTCCGTGTCTATTTTAGTTTAAAACAATGACTAGTTTAATCCACCTAAAGAATAATTAGAATAAACAGATGGTACAGATTTTATTGTAGTAGAGCACCATGTGCCTTCCCAGTTGGACCTGTTTGTCCTTATTCACGTTTTCAAAAATGTTCTGCTCAAAGTTGCTGTAAGCGGCGAAGTGAGAAAGTCGAAGCATGGATAACATTACACATAGATCTGGACAGACAACGTGGGCAAGAATTTAAAAAAAGGAACAGTCAATGCTTGATTATACCAAAAATGACATGGTTAAGGGCCTGTCCCACTTGCGTGTCCTTGGCACGCAAATTACACGCCCTCATGGTCTCGTTGAGGCGTACGGGCATCGTATGGCCGCGCAGGGCCGGTCCCACTTAGAAGCGCAGAGGGTTATGTAGTTGTGCGCGACATCACGCGGGGCTCCGAAATTTTTGTAGTGAACGAAATCTTCGCGCGCCAACGGCCTGTCGTGGAATTGACGGCCAAAGTGGGACAGGCCCAAGACCCTGGCACGAAGCAACGTCTCACCTTCAACAGCAGCAGAAGCAGGCAAATGATCGCTGAACTCGGCCTGGGGCTCACGGCCGTTGCGGTCTGGATCCGCCCCCACTTCTACTTCCAGAACGGGGGCCAAGAAAATTGAAGATAGACACAAAATGCTGGAGTAACTCAGCGGGACCGGCAGCATCTCTGGAGAGAAGCAATGGGAGACGTTTCGGGTCAAGACCCTTCTTTTCAGACTGAAGAAGAGTCTCGACATGAAACGTCACCCATTGCTTCTCTCCAGAGATGCTGCTGGTCCCGCTGAGTTACTCCAACTTTGTGTCCATCTTCAAATTACGTCATGCGCTCCAGACGGCTGTGCGTACGTATGATATCGCGCCCGACCTTCACAGGACCTTCGCGGCTCAACGCGACCACGAGTTCGCATAATTTGCGTGCCAAGGACACGTAAGTGGGACAGGCCCTTTACTCCAACATTTTATGTCTCTCTTTGGGCAGGAATTTAGATTAGAGATATAACATGGTTATATGCTTTCAGCATATTGAGTCCACACTGACCACTAATTATTAGTTCTATTATCCCACATTCTCATTCACTCCCTACGCATTTGGTGCAATTTTACAGAGGGCAATTAACCTTTGGCATATAGGAGGAAACCAAAGTCCCCAGAGGAAACCCATGCAGTCACAGTGTAAATTCAGCACCCGAGGTCGGGATCAAGCCTAGGTCCTTGGCACTATGAGGCAGCTTCTCTACCAGCTGTGCTGTGCCACCAATTCAGTGGTTTGCTGCAAGGTCATCTGTGGTGAAATTTGCTTCAGGTGAGGTCCAAGTTGTCCTGTGCATTAGGATTGCTTTCTACATTGAGGTACCAAGGGCTCATAGTCAGGAGTGTTTAATTGTCATCAGTACTGAAATTGGAACAATTAAGTTCTTAGTTGCAGCAGCATAACAGATGATGTTTAGGGACCTGGTTAATTCTGCTGTCATATAACAGGTAATGGAAATCGGGGCTAGGGATAGTGAAGGGGGAGTATCTGGTGATTGCAGTGAAGGAATGTGATTGGGGAGGGGGGGATATCAGTGGTGAGAAGAGGTGAAGTTTGGAGTTAAAGCCAAGGGAATTGATGTGCAAGACATCAGATGCTTTGAGCACTGCCATAATATAATGTCCAGGTGACGTCAATTCCCTTTCTCTGTGTGAGCAGCTCGGCCTTTGATGTAATGCCTGCTTCAGTATGAGTGTGCTGTACCATTGATGATTTTTGTGCAAGTGACATAAAGAAAGTGTCAAATTCGCAGCAATATATCTGTGCATTCTGGTTCAGCAAAAGCAAGTTAGGACTGTCTCATCAGCATGTGAGACTTGAGCTTGGAGAAGTATACAAAAGAAAAGCTGGGAAGGGCAAATTAGTTGCAGAATTCAATGTCAAATCGTACATTAAGAGCAACAGAAAGGCAAAGTTTGGATTGAATATATTAAAAATTGCTTTAAAGTTTAACTTTCTTAAAACTCAAACAATTTACAACCCCCATTGAAGCACCACATTGATAATTTTATCCATCTTCACAAAATCGATTGACAATTATTTGTAATTATCATTGTGGTTGTACAATATTAATTACAAGGGACTTTTTTGTGCAGTTGATGTGGAATCACTTCACCTTCAGAAGCTAAAGGCAGTTCTTGTATTTGTTCACAAGGTAGCTTTTTTTCCCTGTGTATTGTGTGGAATGGAATGATGCAGCTTTGTAGATCTTTAAAATTGTTGGGTTGCACAACCGTTATAGTTTTCTACATTCATAAATGCAAATTCATCAAACTCATAGGTGTGAGTAAACTGGGGGTGATATTGATCATATAACGGAGCAAATGATGGCAATAATGGTTATTGGACACAAGTGTAAGATGCTTCTTGTACAATAAAACATGGCTGAAACCTGGCATAGAAATAATGGTTGTAATGTGCGATGAAAGCAAAGTTACACCAGGTTGTCAAATAATAGCGTTGTCGCAATGACTGAAGTGAACAGAAGCTAAGCTGGATAAATTGAGTGCTATTTAGATGGTCAGCTAAGACATCAATGCTTGTCGGGCCGTCTTTGCATTTGGAACGATCAACTTCCTTGAGTAGTGAAGGGAGGTGATCTTTGATTCATTTGAAGAGACATTTTTATTTATCTGACAAATGATAATGGACAGACTGGGTTTTGATTTAATTGGTGGAGGGAACATTACCTGAATGCTATTGTGAATAGTTTGTCCTCTGGTGGGGCATTGCAATTTAAATGTTGCAGTATCCCTTGGCATTTTGCAGTTCAGCATAAAGAAAAAAGAGCTCTGAGTTGATGATTTTTATTAATCTACTCCTTTCCCATCTGAGGATGTTATTAATGCAATGGAGAGTGAAGCCATTTAACTCATTAATCCGTGAAGTTGACTTGACTGGATCCAGTAAAGCATTTGTTACACTAGTAGGCTCCCCCTCGATCATGACTGACCATGGGTGATGCATCCTAGTTTATCAGATGCAAGCCTGGGCGATGTCATATGGAGGACAGGCTGTTGCCCATACAGCATGTCCCCCCTCTCCACGTCGCTGATCGATCCAAAGGAACAGCAAGGCTGTTACAGTTTGGCACCAGCTCTGTCGCAGGAGCTGCCAGAGCGAGGTTGTAGACAACGACGAACTGCCTCAGGGACTCCGGATTTTCCTGAGGTTTACTCCTGGAGCTTTTTCCATGACAGGATATGGCCACATGGCAGTGGAGATTTAAAATCGGAGTTTTCCCTCTCCTAGATGGACTGCCTTCCCAGGTTGACGAGCCCCATCTGCCCGAGACTCGTGGGGGCGGGAGCGTCTACCTTCCCGTGCAGGCCTATTGCACTTGCCCACTGCAGTAACTTAGACTAAGCATTGGATACTAATATTACTATCCAAGTTGTGTCAGCAGGAACTGCAGTTGCTGGTTTAAACTGAAGATACACACAAAAAGCTGGAGTAAGTCAGCTGGTGGGCAGCATCTCTGGAGAAAAGGAATAGGCGATGTTTTGGGTCGAAACCCTTCTTCAGACTGCTCCCTGATCTGTTGAGTTACTCCAGCTTTTTGTGTCTACTATCCAAGTTCACTGAAGCAGATTTGTAAACATTGGAGTCTGGAATTCTCTGCCTCAGAAGGCAGTGGAGGCCAATTATCTGGATGTTTTCAAGAGAGAGTTAGATAGAGCTCTTAAAGATAGCGGAGTTGGGGGATATGGCGAGAAGGCATGAACGGGGTACTGATTGTGGATGATCAGCCATGATCATATTGAATGGCGGTGCTGGCTTGAAGGGCCGAATCGCCTACTCCTGCACCTATTGTCTATATAAGAGTGCTTAGTTGTCAAATACACCAAGAGCAGAACAATCTAATTCTTACCTGCTGCAGTTTTGCAGGCACATTAACACAACAATAATACAATAAATTATCAGTAATACTTGGTGACCAGACCATAAGTGCAAGCAAAGTACATAATGCAACCAATGCAAAGTCCAAAGTAGTTTGTTCCTGGGGGAGGGTTGTGCAGGGTCATTCAAGAGCCTAATGGTTAATGGGAAGAAGCTGTTCTTGAACTTGGAGGTAAAGGTTCTCTGGCTTCTGTACCACCTTAGTTATAATAGCAGTGAGATTAGAATGTAGCTGATGCAGTGTGAGCCTTGGTATTGACTTCCATTTTGAGGCAGTGCTTCCTGTAGATTCCTTCAGTAATGGAGACATCAATGCACCACTTTGTTCTTGGGCATTTGAGATGACGGGATGCAACCAGTTGGGGTGCTCTTTAATGTATACCTGTGGACATTTGACGATATTCTGTGACAGGCTGAATCCCCTCCTCCTAAGAAAGAGGAGGCATTAATGATCTTTTGGAGATTGTATCAATGTGCTGGGCCTGAGATAGATCTTCAGGGATATGCACACCCAGGAAATAGAAGCTGTTGAATCTCTCCACTGTCGTCTCGCCAATGAAGACGGATTCATGGACCCTCTGCTCTCGCTTCCTGAAGTTAACAATCATTGTGGGTGGAAACTTGAATTATGTTTGCTGATTGTATTTGCTAATTGAATTGCATTTACTTTCTGAATGGCAAGAAGCGTTAATCTAGAAAAGCCAAAATGGAGCTGGCAGTCAATGAATATCATGAAAACATCATGAGCATGTTGATACAATATTGAAGACAGCTCATGAGATATCTCAAGGTCATGATTCTTTGAAATGTGGGATCATATAGAATACAGAGATGTACTCGACACCTTAGTTTCTGATAGTTCAACTAGCCTAATGGAATAGGCAGATAGACATTTTTGGAATGATGCCCAGACACCAGAGGCTAAATTACAAGGAGATATTACAAAATCAGAGGTTCTGTACCACAGAATTTTCAAGATTAAGGGTAGGAAACTTTTTTTTTTTTATTGGCCAAATGAATAACTATTATTGGGGAATGCAGTGTTTTTTTTTCTTTTGGTTGTTTTGGGACATGGCTGTTTCTTGCAAATATCTCAGATCTTCTGCAGTCCTCTGACATGTATTCCTTCAGCTGAGTTTAGAACTAGGATTGGGAAATTCTTTCAGAACAACCAAGCCGAGGAAATATAAAACTTGGAGCAGAACTTGCAATTGGCAGCCTTACAGGAGTTTCCGTCCACCAGAAGGACTGCAGGGGTTCTAGTAGATGGCTTGTCAGCACCTTTAAGAGTGGAGGGCAACTTGCCAGCACGGTCCACATCCTGAAAAATGGTGCAAAAAATATCCAATCATTTACTACAACTAAGCTGTCTCTCCTCCCCATCCAACTTTATTTTCATTACGTTTCTATCCCAGCACTTTACTAAATGCTTGGTTAACATTTAAAGTAGGGGTTCCCAACCTTTTACGCTGCGTTTACCCCAGGCAACTTTAATGGCACATAACAATGTTATTTCACTGATTTATGACCAACTAATGATGAACAGATACTGGTATACCAGAACCAGACAGTCAGTCAATGAGAAAAAATATGTACAAATCCAGAAAGAACAAATTTACCCCCTGGGTAGGCGAAATTTACCCCAGGTTGGGAACCCCTGATTTAAATATTGAGAATACCAGGATGTATTAAGTTGCAACTGTAATGGCATAAGGAAAGTTGGAAGCAATCTTTTAAAATTTCTTTTAAAATCCATCTTGCCGGGGATTACTGGTTAACTTGAGTTTTAAATTGAAATAATCTGGCAATGTACAGGTGTCCCTGTCTGAGGTAGTGTTGGAATACAAAGATGTATTAAAATTGTCACTTTTATTTTTAAGTTTGTTGCCTTGACAGGACGGTACCATACATCTCTCCCCGAGCCGAGATAATAAAATCTGACAGCAACAAGCCATTGCCCATGTCCCCTTGATTGCTTTGCTTTATTGTTACTATTGTGGATGCTTATAAAAGATGCCTCTCATTTATTTTGTATCCCAGAATATAGCTATTGAATGCCCTCGGGGGGAATTTCTGATTTATATTTGCTATTGGGCTTGAGTAATGTGGACAGTAGTAAAAGTACCAATTTTGTCAATTCTCATGGTTAAGAGCTGCCCAATCATTTTAGATGGAATTATTGAAAAGCAGGACAATTTAAAAAAAAAAAAGGCACAATGTGAATTTGCTGCAAATCCATTGGTGTTCACTATTGTTAAAGATTCGATTATACTGTGACATCCAGGGAAATGTAGTCGTCAAGAAGTCCAGATTCCACTGATGGGCTGAAATCTAAACCAATATATTGCTGAGAGACTGCATTCAAACACATGAATGCATGAGGTTATGATAGGAGCTGTCAATCTCTGGCTTGCCCTTCATTAATACTTCAAGGAAGTCTTTATTTGCATTGGCATAACCGCTAAGATCCATTTCTGCTTTTTTCTTCTGGCCTTATGAATTCTAATTATTAATTTTCACCAGGGAGATGTAATAATGTGAAGTCTGGTTTTGAGACTCTTGCTCTTAACCTTGCACACTCTGCCATTCTTTTTCAAACAAATATTTCAAGTGGTTTATTTGTGGGTTGAGGCATTTTGTCAAACCAGGGCAGGATCTACACAGAATTGCAGAAGCCTGGGGAGTGTTGTGGAGCAGGGGATCTAGAAGTGCAGGTACATAGTTCCTTTAAAGTGACGTCATAGATGGGGTGGCCAAGAATGTGTTTGGCATGCTAAACTTTATCAGTCAGGGAACTGAGTATAGAAGTTCGGACATGATTGGGAGTACGAAGATGGAGTTAAAGGGGAAATGAGTACAGGAAAAGTTACAAAAGACTCCCGAATTAATGGGAAGGAAAGTTTGAGAAGGGACAAGAGAGTAAGGTAGGGCCAATAGTGGCCAGTGTGAGAGGGGAGGTGAATCCCAAAGTGAAGTGTTGTATATGAATGCGCAAAGTATAAGAAATAAAGTGGATGAGTTAAAAATTGGTAAGTATGATGTTGTGGGAATTACAGAGACATGGCTGCATGAGGGCCAGAGCTGGGAACTGAATATTCATGGGTATACGTCCTATCGAAAAGACAGACAAGTGGGCAGAGGGGATGGGGTAGCTCTGTTGGTGAGGAATGTAATTCAGTCCCTTGTAAGGGATGACATTGAAACGGGAGATGTGGAGTCAGTATGGATAGAACTAAGGAATTGTAATGGTAAAAAGACCCTAATGGAATTTATCTACAGGCCCCCAAACAGTAGCCTGGATATAGGGTGCAAATTGAATCAAGAGTTAAAATTGGCATGTAGTAAAGGTAATGCGAGGGTTGTTATGGGAGATTTCAACATGCAGGTAGACTGGGAAAATCAGGTTGGTCCTGGACCCCAAGAAAGGGAGTTTGTGGAGTGCCTATGTGATGGATTCTGAGAGCAGCTTGTAATGGAGCCTACCAAGGAGAAGACAATTCTGGACTTGGTGTTGTGTAATGAACTGGATTTGATAAGGGAACTCGAGGTAAATGAGCCATTAGGAGGTAGTGAACATAATATGATAAGTTTTGATCTACAATTTGAGAGGGAGAAGGGAAAATCGGAGGTGTCAGTATTACAGTTGAACAAAGGGGACTATGGAGCCATGAGGGAGGAGCTGGCCAAAGTTGACTGGAAAGACACCCTAGCAAGGATGATAGTGGACCAACAATGCAGATAATTCTAGGAACAATAGAGAAGGTACAGGATCAGTTAATTCCAAAGAGGAAGAAAGGGACTAAGGGGTGACCGTGGCTGACAAGGGAAGTCAGGGACAGTATTAAAATAAAGGAAAAGATGGTCAACATAGCAAAGATGTGCAGGATGATTGGGAAACTTTTAAAGAGCAAAAGAAGATAATTAAAAAGGCAATACGTGAAGAAAAGATGAGATACAAAGATAAGCTAGCCAAGAATATAAAGGAGGATAATAAACACTTATTTAGGTATGTGAAGAGGAAAAAATAGTTTAGTCCGAAGTTGGACCCTGAGACTGAAAAATGTGAATTTATTCTGTGGACCAAGGAAATGGCAGACAAGTTGAACAGGTTCTTTGGATCCATCTTCACTAAGGAGGACACAAACAATATCCCTGATGTACTAGTGGCCAGAGGATCTAGGGTGATGGAGGAACTGAAGGAAATTCACATTAGACAGGAAATGGTGTTGGTTAGACTGATGGTTAGGCAGATAAATCCCCAGGGCCTGATGGTCTGCATCCCAGGGTATTTGGGGAAATTGTAGATGCATTGGTGATTATTTTCCAATGTTCTATAGATTCAGGGTCAGTTCCTGTGGATTTGAGTGTGGCTAATGTTATCCCACTTTTTAAGAAAGGCGGGAGAGAGAAAACAGGGAATTATAGACCAGGTACCCTGACATCGGTGGTTGGTGAGATGCTGGAGTCTATTATAAAAGATGAAATAGCGGCACATTTGTATAGCAGTAGCAGGATCGGTCCAAGTCAACATGGATTTACGAAGGGGAAATCATGCTTGACTAATCTGGAATTTTTTGAGGATGTAACTAGGAAAATGGACAAGGGAGAGCCAGTGGATGCAGTGTACCTGGACTTTCAGAAAGCATTTGATGTCCCACATAGGAGATTTGTGGGCAAAATTAGACCACATGGTATTCGGGGTAGGGTGCTGACATGGATCGAAATTTGGTTGGCAGACAGGAAAAAAGAGTAACTGGTTCCTTTCAGAATGGCAGGCAGTGACTAGTGGGGTACCGCAAGGCTCGGTGCTGGAACCACAGTTATTTACAATATACGTTAATGATTTAGATGAAGGGATTAAAAGTAACATTGGTAAATTTGCACTGACACAAAGCTGGGTGGCAGTGTGAACTGTGAAGAGGATGCTATGAGGATGCAGGGTGACTTGGACAGGTTGGGTGAGTGGGCAGGTGGCAGATGCAGTTTAATGTGGATAAGTGTGAGGTTATCCACTTTGGTGGAAAAAACAGGAAGGCAGATTATTATCTTAATGGAGTCAAGTTGGGAAAAGGAGAAGTTCAATGGGCTCTGGGGGTCCTTGTTCATCAGTCAATTAAAGTAAGCATGTAGATACAACAGGCAGTGAAGAATGCAAATGGCATGTTGGCCTTCATAACAAGGAGTTGAGTATAGGATCAGAGGTCCTTCTGTAGTTATACAGAGCCTGAGTGACACCACACCTG
This sequence comes from Leucoraja erinaceus, assembly GCF_028641065.1. Lineage (NCBI taxonomy): Eukaryota > Metazoa > Chordata > Chondrichthyes > Rajiformes > Rajidae > Leucoraja > Leucoraja erinaceus. The sequence continues at coordinate 125,092,344 of NC_073377.1, read as the reverse complement.
GAGTATTGTGTGCCGTTTTGGTCTCCCAATTTGAGGAAGGACATTCTTGCTATTGAGGGAGTGCATCGTAGGTTCACCAGGTTAATTCCCGGGATGGCGGGACTGTCATATGTTGATAGAATGGAGCGGCTGGGCTTGTATACTCTGGAATTTAGGATTAGAGGGGATCATATTGAATCATATATAGATTACTGGACTAAGTGGGACCCGTTGGGTCCCAGCATCACACAGGAGGGCTGGTCATCCAACACAATATTCCACCTCTCCACCAGTTGTAATATTGGTGGCCAGTTGGGGGGGGGGGGGGGGGGGGGGGGGGGGGGGGGGGGGGGGCTGCTTTCTGGAGCGCTAGTATGCAAATTGTGCGCCAAATGGATTCTTGGGTTTGCGTCTCAGTCAATCAAGCCTGTTGTGCTAACAACTCGCTCACGGCTGGTGGGCTGGTAGTTGACTCACAGCTAATCCTTGAAATTCTATTTCAAGCAGGGTATAAGGTCACCAAATTCAAGTGCAGTTTCTTACCACTTCTAGCAGGGTGCAAGGCCACCAAATTCAAGTGCAGTTTCATACCATTTGAAGTAGGGTGCAAAGCCACTAAAAACAGAGAGTCGTGACCTCTCCCTCCTCCATCTTGCAGAGACTGAGCCACACCAACATTTCTGGGTTTTATAACCCCCCCCCCCCCCCCCCACCGGAAAAGGTGTGGCTTTCTTGGAGTGATTGACAGAAGAGAGATTCTCAACATTTAAAAACCAACTAATAACACTTTTATTTTTCATTGATGGGAAGAATTCTCTGCACCTGCTCAGCGTAGGAGGACTGAGTAAGATGGCCAAAAATCAAAGCCGCAAGTGGTAGCGTTTTATCTAAAATCAATATACAGTGCAAACAGGAAGTAAGTGCATTTACAGTAGTGCCTTTTAACTTCAAGCCAAAGCACCCAAGCCACCATTTGCAGTAAGTAGTGCCTTTCAACTTCAAGCCACAATTTGCAGTAAGTAGTGCCTTTCAACTTCAAGCCACAATTTGCAGTAAGTAGTGCCTTTCAACTTCAAGCCAATGCACCCACGCCCCCATTTGCAGTAAGTAATGCATTTTAACTTCAAGCTATTGCACCCAAGCCACCATCTGCAGTAAGTAGTGCCTTTCAACTTCAAGCCAAAGCAACCAAGCTACCATTTACAGTAATAGTGCCTTTCAACTGCAAGCCAAAGCACCGAAGCCACCATTTGCAGTAAGTAGTGCCTTTCAACATCAAGCCACACCCAAGCCATAATTTGCAGGAAGTAGTGCCTTTCAACTTCAAGCCAAAGCAACCAATTTCAAGACGCACCCAAGCCAAGCCAACAAAGGGAAGGGGGGGCTGCTTTCTGGAGCGCTAGTATGAACCATTTTAGAACCAATAGAGACACTTTTTGCAAGCTTTAGTTTTTTGGAAGCTTTAGAACCAATAGAGATTTTTTGCAAGCTTTAGAACCAATAGAGATACTTTTTGCAAGCTTTAGAACCAATAGAACAAGCTTTAGAACCAATGGACATTTTTTTTGCAAGCTTTAGAACCAATAGACACTTTTTTTGGAAGCTTTAGAACCAATAGACACATTCTGCAAGCATTTTAGAACCACTAAGGGCACTTACATTTGAGTAGACATGTGTTCAGTGTTATTCACAGCTCAGTGAAACGTGACCCTCTGCCTTCCTCCATCTTGAAGAGACTATGTGGCACACCACTTCCTGGTTTTATAGTCCCTCCCCCTGCCGCCAGCGGGGGCAGCAGAGAGAATGGGGAATTTTGTAAAATCATTAATATCTCTGTCATTTTTAATCGACGGGAAAAATCCTCGGCACGTATGCGGCGGAGCGAGGTGGCCAAAAATGACGGCCATAGGTGGTGGCATTCTCTCGGATATCGCAGCACAGATGGCCAAAACCGGTCAAGAACAGACTTTTAGTAATATAGATGATAGAAGATAGATTAAGGGTTTGGACACGCTAGAAGCAGAAAACATGTTCCCGATTTTGGGAGAGTACAGAACCAGGGGCCACTGTTTAAGAATAAGGGGTAAGCCATTTAGAACGGAGACGAGGAAACACTTTTTCTCACAGAGTTGTGAGTCTGTGGAATTCTCTGCCTCAGTGGATGGTAGAGGCTGGCTCTCTGGATGCTTTCAAGAGAGAGCTAGACAGAGCTCTTAAAGATAGCGTAGTCAAGGGATATGGGGAGATGGCAGGAACGGGGGTACTGATTGTGGATGATCAGCCATGATCACATTGAATGGCTGTGCTGGCTCGAAGGGCCAAATGGCCTACTCCTGCACCTATTATCTGTCTATTTTACGATTGAACAAGATGTTGGTGATGCCACACTTGTCATATTATGGTCATCCTGGTATTGGGAAGATGTCATTAAATTGGAAAGAGTGCAGAGAAGAATTGAGGTTGTTACCAGGACTTGAGGGCTTAAGCTCCAGGGACATTTTTGGCAAGCAATGAATTTATTCCTTGCAGTGCACAAGGCTGAGAGATTACTTTTTGAAGTGACGAGAACTAGAACTAAAGTGCATAGGTTTAATGTGTGAAGGAAACGTTTTAATAGGAACCAGAGGGGCAACATTTTCCACACAGTGGTGAATTAATGGAATGAGCTTCTAGAGGAAGTGGTTGAGGTAGGAATAATAGCAGCTTTCTGAAGTGTTTGGTCAGTCGTATTGAGGGGAAGCTTTTGGAGGAATAGCAAGAGTGTGAAAATGGGACTGGCTAACATGGGCAACTTGTTGCATTGGAGGAGTTGGGCTGAGGGGCCTGTTGCTCTGCTGTGTGAGACGTGCTCAATACTGGCTATCATTGACTTTCCCTTCACATTGGCATGTCTGATTCATCAATACAAACAGGGCATTTAATAAATGTTGCCATTCTAACCATTTGCATCTGAATTCTTTTTCTCCCCAGGTCATTCCCACTATGGGACTTATAGTTTATTGTAGATGCTAGTATCCTTGTTTTATTAGTTTTTAAACAAGTGCCCCACATTACCTTTGGGACAAAGTTAAGCAGTCATAGTCAAGCAGCATGGAAACATGCCCTTACATGCAACTCTCCCATGCTGACCAATGCCTCGTCTAAACTAGTCCTGTTTGTCTGCATTTGGTCCATATAAATAATTCCTATCCATGTGTAGGAAAGAACTGCAGATGCTGGTTAAAATCGAAGGTTGACACAATTACTGGAGCAACCAAGTAGGACGGGCAGCATCTTGGGAGAGAAGGAAGGGTGACGATTCGGGTCAAGACCCTTCTTCAGACTGATGTCAGGGGAGGGGGCGGGACTAAGATAGAAAGTAGGTGGAGACAGTAAGACTAGTGGGAAGGGGATGGAGAGAGAAAGCAAGGGCGATGAAGCTGCCTGTGCAAGGCAATCTGGAGGAACCTGCGCAAGTACCTTTTCAAACATTGTTATTGAACCTGCCTCAACTCTCACTTCGTTCAGCTCATTCCATGTACCCACCGCCCCTGTGAAAAGATTGCCCCTTGGGTTCCTATTAAATATTAAATATTTCCCCCCTCACCTTAAATGTACGTTTTCTGGTTCTTGATTTCATTACCTGGGATAATGGGCTCCGTGCATTCACTCTATCAATTCCCTCGTGATTTTATACACTCTTATGCTACAGCCTAAAGGGCCTGTCCAATGGACATGCGACTCCATGCGGCAAGTACGACCTAAAGGGCCGGTCCCACCAGCATGCGCCTGTGAGTGACTCGAGTGAGTGACATAAAGTGCGAGCGAAGTCCGCGGGAAGTTTGCGCGTGACGTACGGAGTCGAGGTGGCTGCGGGCCGGCGGGCCGTTGCCGCTCAGAATTTTTTAACACAGTCAGTTTTTCGGAGCCCCGCGCCATGTCGGGACCAGCTCCACACAACTCCATACGGCTGCAGCGATCGAAGTGGGACCGGCCCCGCGAGGCCGTACGGCTCAAGCGACCACATTAGGTCGCGCTTGCTGCATGCAGGCGCATGCTTGAGGGACAGGCCCTTTAGGTCGTGCTTGCCGCATGGAGTCGCATGCTCGTGGGGCAGGCCCTTAATGGTTCTTGATAGTTCTTAATAGTTCCTAATAGAACTCATGATTGTTTTTATTCAATTTTAATATGAACTGGCAGAAGGTTTTTCAGTTTGTCATTTTAACCTTTGCACTGGGGTGGAGATGATGTCCCCTGCAATCGGATTAATGCTAAGACTTAACCATGCTCCCAATGCAAGACTTGTGTTTAGTTCAGATGTGGGCTTAAGCAGGTAGTGGCATTTTCTGCCTTGCCACCTGTACATCACCTTGCTGTTGTCTTCTCATGAGGTTCAGATGCCGCTTGTAGTTTATGATTGTACATTTGCAATAGAACTTGATTCAGCAACTTCCATCTTCCTATTGTTTAGAAGCTGGAAAGGTCAGCTGGAAATAGACTTGTTTATCCATCTGTTTTGCTATTACAGCCTGGATTTTCTGCTGTTGGCAAGCATAGCAATAAATTTCTGTTTTCCTGGCATTGCAGCATCTTTGACTAATTGCAAGGAAGCCCAGTCAGTGATCTAAAAATAGGAATTAGTCATGTGATTCTGAAACTGTCATGTACAACGCATGAAATCAAATGATGTGTTTTGTCCTCCGACTTATCTTTATAGGACAGGCAAAACTGCCTTCCTGTGTCTACCCAAGAAGAACTGAACAGAAAACTTTGTTAAATATAACAGCTGTGTTGCTTAGCAGATGAATGGGAATATACAGTAGAGTACTGAGAGAATTGTCCCTTTTTATTTCTCTGAATCATCTACTAATTGGCTAATGATCTAGAAGAAAAATTGTCAGACAACATTTTATTCAGGATCTTTTGTTCTTAGTAAATTTCAACAGAAGTGTTCACCAGCACTCCTTTTGTAATGGCAACAAGGCAAGTCTCTCTAATGAAGATACTGCACAGGTCAAATTGTGCTTCATTTAGTTGTGGAATTTCTCTCCAGCAACACATTCAAGGACCGAAGCCATAATCTATCACAAGGTTTATTCCCAGCCCCCATCTGCACTTCTCTGTAATAAGACGCAATCATCCAGCCAACCACCCTTCCATTGACTCCATCTACCACCATGCTACCTCGTCAAGGTCACCAGCAGAATAAAGGAGCAGTCTCACCTCGGTAACTCTCTCTTCTGCCCACTCCCATCGGGCACGAGGTACGGGAGTTTGAATACACGAATGTTCAAATTCAGGGATAGGTTCTTTCCAGCTGTTATCGGGCAACTGAACCATCCTCTCACCTGTTAGCGAAGTCCTGACCTCCCATCTCCCTCATTGGGGAAAACTGAACTATCATTAATCGGACTTTATTGGACTTTATCTTGCACTAAATTATATACCCTTTATCCTGTATCTGAACACTGTGGATGTACAGTGGATTTATACTTGTAATTGTCTGGATAGCATGCAAACAAAAGCGGTACGTCAGTACATGTGGCAATATAGATTAAACTTAAAAAAATAAGGAACTGCAGATGCTGCTTCATACCTAACATAGACAAAATGCAACATTTAGTGTCCTTCTGCATCTCTCTACCTGGTAGACTAATATAGATTATCTGCAGCCTTTGTCATAATTGACCCTAAAAGACAATCTTCGAACCTTGTGTGTCTATGCCTTCTCCAAGACTATCACCCATGCATATCTGCCATGCATCATTTTCAGAATTGCATGCTATTTTTGGTTCTGTCTGGACTTGTCTGTTCAAATGAAGTCAGTCTGAAGAAGGGTTTTGGCCCAAAACGTTGCCTATTTCCTTCGCTCCATAGATGCTGCTGCACCCGCTGAGTTTCTCCAGCATTTTTGTGTATCTTGTCTATTCAAAGCTACTTGAGGTAAGATTCCTATTCCACCCTCCACAAAATGTATTTAGTTTTAATCAAAAAACCCAGTGCAAGATACAGGCAACACGTCCAATATACATATTGCATGTGCCCACATCTCATTAGCTTTTGCATTAACTAACACCGCGATAATATTAATCCTTGATTTCCCCAGCCTTCCCGATATCTGCAATCTTCTCCAGCAAAATAATCATGTGATTTCTGCTCCTCTGAGACTTTTGCTTTGCACAATCCAGAATTGATCTGCATTTAGCTGAAGACCTAAACTTCATAATTCCTGTCTAAATCACCCCCCCTCCCCCCCCCCCCAGCTAATTTAATCTTCCTTTTAAAATGTCTCTAAAATCCACCTTTGACTTAGCTCGGTTTTCTCGCATCTCTGAATTATATCTTGGGATCTTTCTTTACAACAAAGGTGTCATAAATATACAGATTGTTGCGAGACAGAATTGTTTTATGATCTTTTCAAGCTCTCTTGAGCAAATCTAAGTGTTTTGGGTCCGGGTAAGCCTGCTGTAGCACTTTTTTTGAATGGGGGTGAGAGATGTGGGGTGGGGGGGGGCACACAATGTTCCTGGTTTATGGGGTTCCAGTGTCACTAAATCTGTTAGTGCAGTGGTGTGGTTTGTCAACATTCTGGTAGTGTGTTGAGCCCATTTTCCACTGTACTTGTTGTATTGATATATTTAATAGTGAGATTAAACGAGTACTTACCAGTACGAAGTTTGATCTGTATTTTATGAGGAGTTACGATGAGGGATTACGTGAAGAATCCACCCAGTGCGCAGGCGCGGCATACTTCAAAGCAGCGGTGTGGAATCACAGGTAGACACAATATTGAAGTAAAGATAGTAAAGATTAATGAGACATCAGCCCGAGTTTGATCTATACAATGAGGGTGGGAGCGGAGGGCACGTAATCCCTCATCGTAACTCCTCATAAAATACAGATCAAACTTCGTACTGGTAAGTACTCGTTTAATCTCACTATTTTACTTCGGAGTCACGTGAGTGACTACGTGAAGACTTCAAAGGTCTGTGATTTCAAACCGTGTAACAGTTATATCACTCACTGCCGAAAGATCATCGAGGGAGGAAGTGGTATCTAAAGACCAACGAATTTGTTAGTTTTTTAAAACAAAAATGTTTATTTAACAATAACAAAAATAGCTCCCCTGGGCTTTAAATTATAAATTTGCGGATTCTAAAATTTTCTCCGCAAAGACGTCCTTCTCCATCAGCGGTTTGTGGTAGAATTTTTGGAATGTCGATTCCCTTGACCATCCCGCTGTACTAAGGATGTGGTCTATGGGAACCTGCATCCGTTCCGCCGCTGACGTGGACGCTGCCCTGGTTGAATGGGATTTAAAAACATCCATGTTAATCCCCGCGGTATTTAGGACCTGTTTCAACCATCTAGATATTGTCTGGCTGGTAACCCGTCCAAAAGGCTTTTTATGGCTGACCCATAAGGCTTTCTCACTCCCTCTAAGTGTTTGGGTTGTGTCTATGTAATGATATAGGTGGGTCACAACACACAGCCTAGGTTCTGGAGGGTAGGCCCGGAAGATTAACGGAGAGTTGGATATACCTGGCCTGCTCTGTTTAACCAACCCCGGCATGGTAAAAGTAATGGAATCTGGGGTGGTCACCATGTAGTCCAGTCTTAATTGATGCAGCGACTGAACCCTCTGAGCAGAGACGAGCGCCATGAGCATGAGGGTCTTGATAGTGGACTGCTCCAGGCTCAAGGATCCCACCGGAGGCCAACCTCGAAGGTGTGACAAAACTACACTAACATCCCACACATGGGTGTATCTAGGTGTAGGGGGTTTGGTATTATAAATCCCTTTAAGGAGTTTGATAACCAGGGGGTGGGATCCAATACTATGATGTCCTGAGGGCATAAGGTATGCGGACAGGGCGCTTCGTGCTGCATTGATGGCACTGTAGCTCATCTTTTGGTCATGGTGCAAGTGGCCCAGGAACTCCAGCACGTCCGTGATCGAAGCTGTCTTGTAAGATGTCCCTGCATTCAGGCAGTACTGTTCCCATTTCCTGATGTAGGTCAAGTACTGTTTCTTGGTAGAAACTCGCAGGGATGCCGACATGGTGGTGATTGTTCGTTCTGATAACCCCAATCCCTGGTAAGGTCTGTTCAGAATCTGGAAACCAGGAGGTTCAATTTTTGATGGCATGGATGGCTTATGCCAGATACCGGGTGAGTCAATAGTTGTGGGTGGCTGTGAAAAACCATAGGTGACTCTACCACCATGTCGTGGAAAATTGGGAACCATGGTTGGGTAGGCCAGTCGGGTACGACCAGAATACCTGAAGCTGAGTCAGCTTGTATTTTCTGGAGCACCCGACTGATGAGGCAGAAGGGAGGGAAAGCATAGAAAAAGAAATTTCCCCAATCCAGCGTGAAGGCATCTACCGCTGCTGCCTCTGGGTCTGGTTCCCAAGCCACATACATGGGTAGTTGGTGATTTAGTCTAGATGCAAACAAATCTATATCTGGCGTACCGTATTGCTTAACAATTCTAGCATAAATTTTTGGGTCTAACATCCATTCGATGTTGTCATTGAATTTTCGTGACCTGGTGTCCGCCACTGAGTTTAGCTTGCCTGGTAAGTAGGCAGCTGATAGCCAAATATGTCTCTCGACGCACCATTGCCAGATTATAGTAGTCAATTTGTCGAATGATACTGATTTTATGCCACCCATGTGCTGGATGTAAGACACCGCCGTTGTGTTATCAATCATAACCCTGACATGCACATGCCGCATATCGGATGCATATGCTTTTAGCCCATAAAATGCGGCGAGCATCTCCAAGTAGTTTATGCCAAGTGATTGTAGTAGCGATGCCTCTGAGTTAGTCCATCTGCCACCTGTGCTGGCTATAGAGTTAGTAGCTCCCCAGCCTAAAGCACTGGCATCCGTTGTGATGGTTATGTTAGGATTGGTGACGGCGATAGGACTGTAACTGTGCCAAATGTTATCCACCCACCACTGAAGTTCTGATTTGGCTTCAGCGGGTAAATCCATTTTACGGTCATAATGCCCCCTACTTAGACGTAGTGCATGTGTCCTTGCTCTTTGCAAATTTTGATAATGCAAGGGCCCATATTGAGCAGCTGGGAATGCTGCTACTATACTACCAATGACTCTGGCTACGTGCCGTATCCTTGGTTGCGGTTTTGCGATTAAACTGTTACAGGCTTCTGTTAGTGTAACTTTTTTATCTCTTGGCAGAGTGACAGTCATACGGATAGTGTCAATAGTGAAGCCTAGGTAATCCATGTTAGTAGTTGGCTCCAATATTGATTTATCTGGGTGTAGAATAAATCCCAATGTTTCAAGGAGTTGTTTAGTGGCTAAAACTCCTGCGACAGCTAGTTCCCTTGTTCTCCCTAATATGAGAACATCGTCCAGATAGGCCACGACTAAATGTTTTTGTTCTCTCAATTTTTTCATGGCCACTTTAAGGATTTTGGTAAATAATCTGGGAGCTGTCGTTAAACCATTGGGTAATGCTCTATACTGCCATAGTTGCCCCATCCAGATAAATTTCAGATATTTGTAATGATCCTTATGAATGGGTACTAAATAGTAAGCATCCTTGATATCTATGCTTGCCATGAAGTATCCCTTGGAGATCAGTTGTCTGGCAGTGACAAACGTCTCCATTTTGAAATGTTGATACTCAACAGACTGATTAAGTGATGTCAAATCAATGATAATACGACATCCACCATCTTTTTTAGTTTTGAGAAATATATTCGATACAAATTCCAACGGCTCGTGTCTGGTCCTTTCTATGATGCCTTTGGCCACGAGCCTGTCTAGTTCAGCTTGTCCTTCTACCTTCTCTAATTCTGAGGGAAGGAATACCCTTTGGGGCATGTGCTGAACTGGCGGTTCTATGCCTGGTTTAAATTCAATTTTGTATCCACTGATACTGTTGAGTATAAACTCGTTGTTAGTAAGGGAGCACCAAACATGTTTGAAGAACCTTAAACGCCCTCCTGTTAATACAACACCCTTTGTCTGTGTATGTCGACAGGAACCAGACCCACCTACCTCCATGTTTATTTCTGGGAGCGTTTGCGATGGGTTTGGCCCGAGGGTGTCCTTGTTGGTGCTGCGGTGGGGCGGCGTATCTTCCCACGGCTCCGCCCTGGGCCCCGCTCTAAAAAAGAGCTCTGGGGGTAGTGGGAGGCGGTCACCAGGCTTTCACCAGCTCGGTACCTGCTGGTGGATGCCGAGGCGTGCTGCCAACTGGGTGTCTTCACCCTGCTCGGTCCTGGTGCTGCCCTCATGAGGCCTACAGGTTTGGCCGCCTCTTCCAGTTCCTTGAGCTTTTTTGCCAAGTCTGCTCCGAATAGCAGCGCCTCCCTTTCTGGCGCCGGAGCTTTGCAGAGGCCCGCGTATTTGGGGTTGAGGGCAGGCCTGATGTTTTCACGCCGTAGGTTGTTGAGCTCGTACTGTGTGTTTCACATTAACGCCAGCACATCCTGCTGGGGTGTAGAGAGCTCTGCGTTTCCGATGGACCGAGCAAAGGCGGTAATGGCTGCAGTGTGGAGCTTCAGGATCCGCTGCATTTTCACCTCCTGAGTCCTGATCTGCTGCCCCAGCTGGTTCCATATTTGGCCGTTTACGGTCTTTACCCGCAGCGCCTCGCAGTTTTCCGGCGCTGTATAGGTGTCAAGGGCCTCCTGAACGACCTTCTCCTGCAATGGCTTGTTGGAGAGCCTGTTGATACTGGCCGCCATTCTTGGTGGTAGTATCATCCCGGTCGTCGGGGGCGCCGCGTACCGACTGACAACACCCAGTAGCTCTTCTTCCTCCAGCTCGCCCGGCATACTTGTGCTGTCGTCCGCCTGCCCTTGTGATAGGCCAGCCCAGTCCTGGCCTCCCTTGCTGACCTCAAACAGAGAGGGAACAGAAGGGTGTGGCGATGGTTTGGAGGAGGCCAAAGCCCGTCCTCCTTGGAGATGCCTAGCCCGCATCTCCTCGTCGAGCATCTGCTCAAGCAGCTGCCTCATGCAGCTGATGCGGGCGTCTCCCCGTTTCGCCGGTGGAGAGCGTTCCCGTTCCGCCGACGAGTCGGAGGTCACCGGCCGGTCTGTTTTGCGAGTTGCTTTCCTCCCTGTGCGGGGCGTCGTAATCGGCGGCACAGGGAGCGGCTCGGTGTCGGGTGTGCGGGAGCGTCGAAACAGCTCCTCCGCCGCTGGTGGCTGCCGCCCAGATATTGACCCCTCCTCGGGTGGAGTTGGGCAGGCAGTCTTCCTTGCTGGTCGCTTTCGGGTAGCCATGGCTTTTTCGTCCGTTTAGCGACTCTGTAACACAAAAGACACTTACCTGAGGTCTTGTCTTTATGCTGCCGCTGGAGAGCCTGGCTCCAGCTGCTGCCGCTGTTGCGCTGCTGACGTAATGCCGTGCCTGCGCGCTGGGTGGGTTCTTCACGTAGTCACTCACGTGACTCCGAAGTAAAATTGAACTTAAGGAACCAGTGTTCATCAAGAGTTTATTTTTACATCAGCATCCAGCACATACAATAGAAGATGAATATTTACTCTGATTTTATTTATTTTTTGCTCTTTGAAGTTACTGTGGTTTCTATCAATCTCCATTTTCCAGGTCTCTGGCTGGTTTAAAAAAAATAAAAATAAATAACATTAAAATTAAAATCTTTTTGGATCTTTATGCATAGCAGGGAGATAACATGCATTTTCTGGAACTAGCATTAAAACCCCTGTGAGTTTTGTTTCATCTGAGGATTTAATTGAGGAAGTTGGCTTCATTGAAACTGACTACATGTTCAACAAAACATATTCAAGCCTCTCCTTTCCAGTTCTCCCACCAGTCTTCCTGTCTCTGACTACATTCTATCTCCATACTGCCCACTTCCCTGACATCAGTCTGAAGAATGGTCTCGATCTGAAACGTCACCCATATAGAAACATATAAAATGATAAAAGGACTGGACAAGCTAGATGCATGAAAACTTTTTCCAATGTTGGGTGAGTCCAGAACCAGGGTCCACACTTAGAATAAAGGGGAGGTCATTTAAGACTGAAGTAAGAAAAAACATTTTCACCCAGAGAGTTGTGAATTTATGGAATTCCCTGCAGTGGAGGCCAAGTCACTGGATGGATTTAAGAGAGAGTTAGATAGAGCTCTAGGGGCTAGTGGAGTCAAGGGATATGGGGAGAAGGCAGGCACGAGTTATTGATAGGGGACTATCAACCATGATCACAATGAATGGCGGTGCTGGCTCGAAGGACCAAATGGCCTCCTCCTGCACCTATTTTATATGTTTCTGTATTTTCTATTCCTTCTGTCCAGAGATGCTGCCTGTCCTGTTGAGTTGCTCCAGCATTTTGCGTCTACCTTCAATTTAAGCCAACATCTGCAGTTCTTTCTTATACATAAAACATTTAAAGCATCGCATTGAGAATAATTGTTACCAGTTGAACACCATCATTACTAAGTAGGTAACCATTTCTAGAGTAAGTGGAGAGGGAAAGGTTGGAAATGGACCCTTGGGCCAATTAAGACTGCACTGGCTAATTATACTTATAATACTATTTATCCTTGTTTTATTCCCTTCACTTTTTCATCAATTCCCAACACCTCATCTCTGAACAATGTGATCTAATATCTTGAGCTACAATGGAAAAGAGCGTCGCATTAGAGAATGATGTTATACATTTGTAGTTTGCAAATGGAATGGTCCCTTGGAATTTCTACAGTCTGATCCCTAAGTAATTGAAATTGCATTCTATTTGTGAAATCACTGATTTTCCTTTCGGTTTAATTTAGAGTTACAACATGGAAAGAGGCCCTTCTGCCCCACTGAATCCACACCAACCAGTGATCCCCATACAATAGCTCTATCCTGCAAACTAGGGACAATTTACATTCTTTACCAAAGCCAATTAACCTATGTATGTCTTTGGAGCGTGGGAGGAAACGAGGACCTGGAGAAAACTCAAGCACGTGGTCATGGAGAGAATGTACAAACTCTGTACATACGGCACCCATAGTTGGGATGGTCCCCAAATCTCTGGCACAGTAAGGCAGCAACTCCCCTGCTGCGCTACCATTATAGGCTCATAGGTGGATTATTTTTCAAATTGCACTGTGTACATTTGACCTGTGGCCTCTTTGTGATGTAACAGTAAGCTTTTTCTTTCCTCTCCCAAGTATTCTTGTAGCTTTTAATGGATCTTTAACTGTTGAAACAGATCACCCATACGTCTCTCTGAAAATAGAGACCCCCCCCCCCCCCCCCACTGTTCACTCAGCATCTTGTTGGAAATATCCATTATACACACAGAGGGAGCACTTGAGCTGCTTTGCCAATCATGGTTTGGAAAATGTCTCGCTGAGGGAATCGCATTTCACTTATTTTTGCTGCACAAAAGCAATGTTGTTTTGCTGCCAGTGCTTTATGTGTTCTTGCTTGATTAAATAAATGTTGATGTTCATTGAAATTGATCAAAAAGATAAATTAAGTTTCTTTGGACCTATTGCACCCAGAAGTAGGCACAGTAGACCTTTGGCTGTGAAGGGGATGGAAGTCACTTCAGTGTTGCTGCTGCGCTTCCGAATATCAGCATTAAGTTAAAAGCTTAGTTCTTGAAGGCACCTGCATTCCTGGGAGAAGAATGGCTGCAGGGGGAGGACGGAGCACCATGATCCTAAAGAGAAATGTAAAAGTAGCCATCAAGTTTAAAATAAAATAAAGAGAATGGTTCTAAATGCCAGATTGAACATAGAGCCCATGCAAGGAAAAACTGTTAGATGGTCACATTGTCTTCTCCATCAGGAATGGAGGAATGCTGCATGTGAGGGACAAGTCAAGGTGACCTAGATGGCACCCACACAAATGCACTTTATCCAGGCATTCACTCTCTCAAACATAAAAAGACCTCTATTACGCTGCTGTTTGAGAGATGGGAGATAGACTGGAGGACTTTCGTACAAATATTCAGTGGTAGTGGGGTTACTCCATGTTCTGTGTCCGATTGCATGGAGAAAAAGAGTGACTGGGTTGGTTAGCCATGTCACTGCTGCGTTCACTTGTTCAAACCCTGATGGTGTGAAACAAAATACAGCGGATGGTTGTGTCATTGTCTGCCCAGTTAGTTGAGAAGTCATCTAGTGATGGAGGGGAGGGAGGGAGAACAGAGAACGGGAGGGCAGTGTAGGTAGAAGTTACTTCAAATTAAAAAATGTGATGTTCATGTTGCTGGGTTGTAAATATGCCCAGGACAAAAAGGTCAGTAAGGGAAGGAATTTAAATGAAGCTTCAGTCAGTTTCATGAGGGACATTAGTGAATGAGTGTGGACTTCACTGGCTTGAAAGGTTACCCAACTAATACATATCTCTACGATTGAGATAAGAACAATAAATGCTGGAAGCACTCAGCAGGTCAGGCAACATCTATGGAAAGATAATCTGTGTTCATGTTTCAAGTCGGAGACCCTTTGTCAGAACAGGAAAAGATGGAAATTGTGAAGAGTCAAGGAATCGCAAATCCTTAAATATGTTAAGATTGGTAAATATGTTGATTTCTGACATGGCTGGGGAAAAATAATTACACAATACAGTGAATTTGGAGCTTTCTGGTTCTTTAGCAATCCTGATTAGTGAGTGAGATGCTGAACCAGGTTTTGTTTCCTGTGGTCCTTTTCAACTCGCCAGGTTTATTTGGGAGGTAAAAACGTGATATTACTCTGTTTAAATAAAAAATGTAAATGATGAGTGTTGGGGGAATTAAAGAGAATAACACCCAGTACTGTTAAGTTTTGGATCAGAAGACCACAGGAGTAAATGGTTTTAAAATGGTTTTTAAATTTAAATTACTTTTGCGGAAAGAACATACTTTTTTCCATACCAACATCCCCAAAACTGAATAAAGCAGACCTCTCCTCACTAGTCGTGCTGCTCCAAGAGAAGATGTGAGCTTTAGTCAAAGCCTTGCGTTATTAGACAACCTCTTTCGTGTCTCTGCTATTATTCATTGTCTGAGACGGGTAAATCTGGGGTAATCTGAATTGTGAGGACATTATTAGTACTAATGTTGTCATCTTTGATCATTTCACTAGAGCAGTATTCAGCCAGATTTTGTGGCTGCTAATACATTCATAGACATTGGTATCACATTTCTCTCCCTTTCCAGTTGTCTGACCAGTCTGACTGTCGCCAATTGCACTTAAACAATGTTTGCTTTCTTGTCGCCTTCATCAAAGCTAACAATGATCTATTAGATATTTTCCTTGGACACATCTCTTTTGATGTTTTGTTTTCACACTTTACTTCCTTATCTCTACCTCCCTCTCCCCTGACTGTCTGAAGAAGGGTCTCGACCTGAAACGTCATCCATTCCTTCTATCCAGAGATGCTGCCTGTCCCGCTAACTCCAGTATTTTGTGCCTATCTTCAATGTAAACTAGCATCTGCAGTTCCTTCCTGGACGCAAGTATCGCAATTCTACCAAAACAGCTTGCCTGCAATGATATTAACCCCACTGCTTTAACAGCAACACTGAGAAGTTTCATAGCATCCAATGTTATAACCTCGATTATAAAATGGAATCAATAGTTTTTTGACAGCATTCCTTTCAGTGAACTGACTCTGTTTGAAATATGAAACTGGCACTGAGCAATTATAATTCCTTTTATGCAAGGAAGCTCCACATTCTTACCAAATAAATTAAAGATTCTAATTGATTATGCCTTTGGTGCCACTAGAGCAATTCTATTGTCCAAAACCTCTGTTCAAAAAATGTGCAAAATATATTTATCTTTAACAGTTGGAAACAGACGGCTAATATGGCAAAATAACCTCCTGTAGCATTGAGGTCCATATGTGATCTGCAGATTTCCCATTCTCAGCCTTTGGCTACACATGAGGCATTAGTTACCTAGCAACCTTTCACAAGTTGGTGCAAAATGGTCATTTCAAGCAATCAAATTTTGCATTTTGGAAACATTTTAATATTAAAAAGACAGATATCAGCTCTTTAGTTTAGTTTAGCGACCCCCACACACATCAACACTATCCTACAACCACTAGGGACAATTTTTACATTGAATCCCTTGCGTCTCCAACCCTTGTTCCTCAGCATGCTGTCCCTTGGCAACATCATAAACCAGGACTGTTTTAGATTGCTTAAAATAATTTAGGCTACAATACAACAATGCTATTGATTTATAATGCAGACAATTAGAATTAGCTTCTGTCACCCACTGTCATTATGGGTAAAGTAAAATTAATGAGCAAGACCAATGTATCAGAATTTATGTGAATACAAGTGCTTCTCTGCATGGCTGTTAGGAGATGTGGCATTTCCATATAAATGTGTGAACTTGGAAATCCTGCTCTTTTCTGACTGATGTTTATAGTAATTTTCATGACTGCTTCTTGGCAATGTGCTGTGGCAGCAGGTGCTGCTCACCAGTAGCTAATCTGGGGAAGAAAGCTGGAGTAACTCAGCGGATCAGAGTCTGATCATCAGACAATATCTCTGGAGTTTCTGGTTGAGACCCTTCTTAGAAACATAGAAACATAGAAATTAGGTGCAGGAATAGGCCATTTGGCCCTTCGAGCCTGCACCGCCATTTAATATGATCATGGCTGATCATCCAACTCAGTATCCCGTACCTGCCTTCTCTCCATACCCTCTGATCCCCTTAGCCACAAGGGCCACATCTAACTCTTAAATATAGCCAATGAACTGGCCTCGACTACCCTCTGTGGCAGAGAGTTCTAGAGATTCACCACTCTCTGTGTGAAAAAGGTTCTTCTCATCTCGGTTTTAAAGGATTTCCCCCTTATCCTTAAGCTGTGACCCCTTGTCCTGGACTTCCCCAACATCGGGAACAATCTTCCTGCATCTAGCCTGTTCAACCCCTTAAGAATTTTGTAAGTTTCTATAAGATCCCCTCTCAATCTTCTAAATTCTAGAGAGTATAAACCAAGTCTATCCAGTCTTTCTTCATAAGACAGTCCTGACATCCCAGGAATCAGTCTGGTGAACCTTCTCTGCACTCCATCTATGGCAATAATGTCCTTCCTCAGATTTGGAGACCAAAATTGTATGCAATACTCCAGGTGTGGTCTCACCAAGACCCTGTACAACTGCAGTAGAACCTCCCTGCTCCTATACTCAAATCCTTTTGCTATGAAAGCTAACATACCATTTGCTTTCTTCACTGCCTGCTGCACCTGCATGCCTACTTTCTTCAGACAGCCGCCGCCTTCTGAAGGGTTTCGACCCAAAATATCACCTATTCCTTTTCTCCATAGATGACTCACTGAGTTACTCCAGCTTTTTGTCTATCTTCGGTATAAACCAGCATCTGCACTTCCTTCGGACACGTTAATCCGGGGAATCTGATTCTTGGGTATGAGCTTGTTCTATCACTTTCTCTTAGCTTACTTCCATGTAATGGGATTTACCTATGGAAGGTTGTTGGTTATTATTGCACAGCCCAATAACCTCTGAGGGCTTGCCCATGTTCAGCTAATGGGTTGCACAAATGGAAGAAAGTAAACACTAGCCTCGTGTTAGATGTACATGTGTCTAGCAATTTGACTGCAGAATCCAGGTAATGTTACCATTATTTGTTTGTAATTGGCCTAATTTTGAGATTTATGTGTTAACAATAGATGTACACAAAGTAATCAACTTGCTGTAAGATCAAAAGTAGATGACATATTTGTTCTCATCAAAAATAACATCCATTTTAGATTTTTGCAAGAAACGCTTTTTTTTGTGCTTTATATTTTGGTCAGATAATAATCATTATCGATGGCATATTTCATTATCTTGTACAGTGGCAATTTATTCTGTTCCAGCACCCATTACATAAAGCCTGAAATGCCCGAATTTCTTGTACAATTTTGTTGAAGGGCTAAAATCACATTCTGACACAGTGATGAAGTAGTGCAATTTTGTGTGGGGGAAAAAATTGCTTGTGCCCTTAGAGAAAACAAGGTCCCAAAATCTGTTTAATGATAACAAATGTCTCCAATGGAAGTAAATGGGTGTGGGGGTTGGAGTAAATTCTTAAGAGATTAAAAGCTACTCGAGTTAAACTGATCAAAGCAAAAACTTTTTTTATTTTTCCTACAGTTTGTTAAACAGCTATCCTATTTCCTTTTAAAATACTAATGCCAACTCTGCAAAGAGAAATTGCAATCCATTTATGAATTAACGGAGTTATCATAAACAAGAGGACATTGGCTCCAAGGAGAATAGAATAAATAATTTTTAAAGTGGATTTGATGGGAATGTTTGATTTCACACTGACAGTGGTTGATATCTGGAAAGCACAGTCATAGATTCATTGTCAGAAGGTCATTAGTGATCAGAGCAAAATTAGGCCATTCGACCCATCAAGTCTTCTCTGCCATTCAATCATGACTGATCTATATCTCCTTCCTAACCCCTTTCTCCTGCCTTCTCCCCATAACCTCTGACACCCGTAATAAACAAATCAACCCGTACTAATCAATTGTTTTTACTGCTGTTCCACCTATCTTTCTGTGGTAACCTCAAACGAGAGCTAGGTTTCTTTCGTCACCAGAAAATGAAGTAGCTGGCATTTTTGTTTCGGAAGGAGCTGTAGATGCTGGCTTACACTGTATTTTACCAACAGCTTTGTTAAACAGCTATCATATTTTCTTTTAAAATAATAGTGCCAACTCTGCAAAGAAAAATTGCCATCCATTTATGAATTAAGGGAGTTGATATCACTGTGTGACAGCAAAAGTGCTTTTCATTTACTGAATGGGCATCTAGTTTTAGTTAAACTGAACCTTGTCTGTAGCTGTAATGTTCCAACACTGTTGAGAATTGGTGTTTATCTCTTTCATTACATGTTGTACTTGGGTATGGCTAGGTTGCACTTGTATAGTATGGATTTGGCTGGTTAACACGAAAACGTTCTCTCTCAGTACACATGGCGACAAGAAACCAACACCAATTGCTGGCACTTATTTAAATGTTTTCATTAAAATTGCCGAAGACTCTGAATTCATTACCCAAACCTTGAAGGTATTTTTATTATTGTTAGTACTATTGAGCAATGTTCCTAGCTACATGTCTTCTTCTCGTGAAATAGTTGCTTTTGTTCCAAAACTAATTGCATTTTGGTAAGGCAGAGAACTGGCAAGAAGGCACACTGTTTCAAACATAATTTTGTCAGTGATTTATCAGAATTTAAAAAACTATACATCAGGAGGTGCATCTCCAGAGCCAATAAAATCATGAGAGACCCCTTCCACCCCTGCAACGGACTGTTCAAGCTGCTACGGTCAGGCAAACGCCTCCGTTGCCATGCTGTGAGAACGGAAAGGTTGAGAAGGAGTTTCTTCCCAGAGGCCATTCGGACTGTAAACTCCTATCTCACCAGGGACTAACTTTACTGAACCTTTTTCCTTCCGCCCACAATATTTAATATGTAAAAGAATATGTGATTCTGTTTGTAGTTTGTTTGGTTGTTTGTTTTGTTTTTTTGCACAAAGTCCGCGAGCATTGCCACTTTTCATTTCACTGCACATCTCGTATGTGTATGTGACGAATAAACTTGACTTGACTACAGATGACTGGCACTCTGTTCTTCCCAAGAAAACACTGCTTGAACTTTTAGATTTTGGCTACTTTTGCTATGTTTGCAGTAAAACACTTAAGTTTCTCTGCTACCTCACATTCCACATTCTACTTTCAATACATTCTATTCCATTCAGCTGTAACAATATATTCTGCCCTCCATATATTCAGCTTGTTTTCTCTTTCGTACTACCTGTTGTACTCGTGTTTGCTATGATTGCACTCGTGTATTGTATGTTCTGTCTCAGTACATGCAACTGTGATATACTAATGCTACTGCTGTGGTTCCAATACTTAGCCATTCTACCATAAGGGGCAGCAGAACCCTACAAGTGCTTCATGCGTACTAATCTCGTCAGTTTCATTGCATGCATCTCTGAACTAAAACCCCTACACTGGTTTTCAATGTTATTTTGTGGCCATGTGTTAAGACTGATTCAAAACTGTTATTAAAATATGAATATGCTTTTATTTACAGTCACTTTTATGATGTGGACCAAGTTATTTTTGTAGATTTTTCCAGATTAGCAAGGATTGTATATGGGTGTTTCTGTAAATACAGCACTCGGTATGAAACTGAAGGTCTCTAAGCTTCCAGGTAGTTTACTGTTTTTTATGTAATAATCCCATTGTTTCATATCCTGTATTTTAAGTTGTATAGATCATGGTGTATACCCCAATTAATGAGATGAAACAAAAAATAAATACATCTGTTTTTACAAAGAAAAATATCAGATGGGTCTCTGTGTTTTCTTGCCTTTATTTGTGATATTTTTTCAAACAGGATTTCATCAAATACTTAGGCTAATTCATACCAGAAAGATCACATTAATATTGCAATTAAATAGCTCTATATAAGCCAAATTCTGATTATGTTTACGATTTTTATCATTTATCACCTGATTTGATGGTTTGCTAATGCCTAACGTTTTTGCAGCAAAACGTGAGTAGCAGTTTCATTTGGTCACGTGTAAAATGTGTGATTTAAAAACTGTGTAACTGTTTATATTTATTGTTTTTAATTGTTTATATTTTGTGTTTAAGCTTTCCATTGAAATATTTAATAATGAATAAAACTTAATCATGAAATAAAAATCTAGTTTGCTCATTTATTTTATTGGTGTCTAATTCTGATGTCCATTCCGTTTTCTGACCTCGTCAATGCTATAATGTTTTTTTTTGCGCTCGTCATCATTTTAAAAAATTCAAACAACGCAATTGTAATGACCCTCACCTGAACTACGGGGCTTGTGGTGGGTTACGTTGACATTTTGCAAGGGAGCTAAGAAATCAGTATAAGAGACAGTGTCCAAGTGGTCACGTTGTGGGCACTCTGAGCTCTGAAGAACGCTGTGTTAGACAATAGGTGCAGGGGTAGGCCCTTCGAGCCAGCACTGCCATTCAATGTGATCATCCCCAATCAGTACCCAGTTCCTGCCTTCTCCCCATATCCCCTGACTCTGCTATCTTTAAGAGCCCTATCAAGCTCTCTCTTGAAAGTATCCGAGAGAACTGGCCTCCACTCTGAGGCAGAGAATTCCACAGACTTACAACTCTCGGCGTGAATTAGGGTTTCCTCGTCTCCGTTCTAAATGGCTTGCCCCTTATTCTTAAACTGTGGCCCCTGGTTCTGGACTCCCTCAACATTGGGAACATGTTTCCTGCCTCTAGTGTGTACAAGCCCTTAATAATCTTATGTTTCAATAAGATCACCTCTCATCCTACTAAATTCCAGAGTAAACAAGCCCAGCCGCTCCTTTCTTTCAGCAAATGACAGTCCCGACATCCCGAGAATTAACCTTGTGAACCTACGCTGCACTCCCTCGATAGCAAGAATGTCCTTCCTCAAATTTGAAGACCAAAACTGCACACAATACTCCAGGTGTGGTCTCACTAGGGCCCTGTCCAACTGCAGAAGGACCTCTTTGCTCCTATACTCAACTCCTCTTGTTATGAAGGTCAACGTGCCATTTACTTTCTTCTCTGCCTGCTGTACCTGCATGCCTACTTTCATTGACTGATGAACAAGGACCCCCAGATCCCGTTGTACTTCCCCCTTTTCCCAACTTGTTCACTTTTAGGTTTGGAATCATTGGTTAAAATATTTTTGCACTTTTTTGTTTATTCATGAATGTTGCTTCTAGTTTACTATAGAAATGTTTGAATTCCGTTAAACTTTCATTGCTTGTTGCTATGTTGTAAAATTTATGAGATGTGGTGAAGGGAATCAAAAGTGATGTGGTTTTAGATAATGCCATGTATTGCTGAAAGTATGCTCCTGTGTACAGATGCTTTGGGTTCTGCGCAAATTTCTAGTAAATTAACACCGAAATGGATGAAAGATTTCAATTTTTTTTTCTTATCTATATTTAAAAAAATTATCAAACCTTTTTTTTCCAAACTTTGAAAGTATTACCTTTTAGTTACATTTTGGTCTATTTTGATCACCAAGTTGCTCAAAAGGATCCCAGGTAGGCCCATTTTTTTTTAATGCTGTGGTATTTTGTTATAATTTAATAACATTCAAATTTGGCTACCTATGTACCTTAGTTTACGGAAACATCCATATATACATACAATCTAAAATGCTTAACATTTAAAATCATTGCTTTGATTTTGCACATTATGTATCTGAAAACCCAAATACACTTTGGAAAAAATAATGCTTAATCGCTGGAGGAAACCACCATCTTATACATTAACTTTTATCTTGTGCTTTGGAAATACTCATGCTGATTTTGTATCTGATTTTTAAATTTTTTTTTTTTTTAATGCAACTTAATATTTGTTGAGCAGCTGCAGATCGATGTATGACCTGTAATTTGAGAACGCTATCAATCAAAGTTCAGTCACTTCCAGGTGAAGGTAAACCTGGAAGCAGCAAAGATTATCTTTTTGCAAATTCATGCCTGCTACCATACTCATGCCCTATTACCTCCGAGTTAGTGGATCTACTCTCCCACCAACTATTTTACAACTGAAACCGATGCAAGATTGACAGTTTAATTACAAACCACAGCTCGGGCAGACGAGAAAGGTGATGGTGGTTTCTGTTTTATTGTCGACTTTTCTGGGTGCACTGATGTTCACTACTGCTCCCCTGACCTGGAATACTAGATCATCAAATATCATCCCTTTAATCTATTAGAAGAAATTCACTTGTGCCATCTTAATCAATAGTCCACACATCATCCCAAACCAACTCCAATGTGGCGCTGAATATTATACTCTGTTGTCAACTCTCTTGTAACAGCTGATTCAAAAGCCATGTTCATTGTCACCAGTGACTTCAATCAAGCCAATTTCCTGAACATAGTCCCCAAATATCATGAGCATGTCTCCTGCCCCATATGAAGTGTTAATACTCTAGTACATTGCCACACCACCATCAGGTATGTCTTTCACTCCATCCATTGCCCTCATTTTGGTCAGTCCGATTATCTCTCTCAGCTGCTCTTGCTGGCTTACAGACAGATTGAAGTGCAATGAGGAGGCTGAGTATGGGTCTGCTTGAGTACTGCCTCGAGTCTA
This sequence comes from Leucoraja erinaceus, assembly GCF_028641065.1. NCBI lineage: Eukaryota > Metazoa > Chordata > Chondrichthyes > Rajiformes > Rajidae > Leucoraja > Leucoraja erinaceus. The sequence continues at coordinate 125,069,269 of NC_073377.1, read as the reverse complement.
TGGAGTAGAAGTTATTGAAGGCCACTTGATCCAGCCTGAATGAATATATATATCAGTCGTCATCGGTTTCATCAAGAAATGCATTGTCAGTGCCATTCTAATAAAGACAATTGGGGTCTATCCTAACCAGAAATCTTGGATGAACGAGGAGACTCTCTGGAGAAGTCCAAGTACAAGGCTTTAAAGAAGAATGATCCCTTACTGTACTGGAACGCCATGGATGAACTCCACAAAGTTTCCGGATTCCAAAAAAAGCTGGAGGCTCAATTCATCAAATGGATGTCAAATGTGGGAGGGCTTGAATACCATCGCAGGCTACAAGACTAAGCCGGGGGCCATCTCCGGCAGCAATTCATCTCTACTGGTTGGGCTCAATGCCTTTTACGCCCATTTGAACAGGCAATCAAAGCTTCACTAATGTGTCTCAACCCCCCAGCCCACTTTCCCTGCTGGTTCTGTCCCATACATCTGTGGCAGGTGGCGATCCTGCTTTCACAAGGATAAACTCTCTGTAAACAGCAGGCTTGTAACAGGCACTCTAGAAGTAATTCTGACAGGATGAATCTCAGCCTGGTATGATAGCTGCTCTGTTTTTGATTGCCTAAACCTGCAGAGTGGTGAACACAGCCCAGTCCACTACAGGCTTGTCACTGCCTTCCATCCAGTCCATCTTCACAATGAAATGGAAGTGGAGGGTTGGAAGTGTCGTCAAGGATATCGGCCACCCTAGTTGTTTCCTTTTCTCTCTGGGAGAAGATACAGGAGTTTGAAAGCCCAGGTATCCAGACACAAGAACAGCTCCTTTCCCCATTGCTTTCAGACTCGTAAACCAATTACTTTCTCCACATCACCTTAGCAGAGGTGCTGCTACATACTCTTAACTCGACATCATTCATTTATTCTTTGTAGCATAAGTTTTTCTGCATTACACCAGATTGCAGTACAGTTTTTTTGCACCTTACTGCTGTTTCACACTTGCTTCATGCAACAAGGTTGCACCCGGGTGTATATGACTATAAAATAAGTAAATCCTGTATAGAGAAGCTTAAATTTTTCAAAATAAAACCGTATTTATTAACGTCCGCTATAACTTCAAACTTGGTGCATTTTGCTGCTGTACTGTAAATGGTAAAAGTCTTTAATGTATCTTGCTTATTTAGTTAACCAAAAGTAGTTTTATGGCCTACTTTAAAATCCATTCAAAATCGGCTTTAGTTTTGCTGGTGGTCATTCCCTCAAAACAAAGACATAATTATGTCCACACTGAACTGCATTCATGAAATAGTTGTTTTTTGTTATTCAAAGGTGATTCAAAGGCTAAGATATATTTCTCCAAATCATTTTATTCTGTATTGATTAACTGACAAACATAAATTTGTTTTTAAATTCAGCCATGTAATTTATTCAATAAAAATCAAAAAGGTTTATTTTAGTGAGCAATTGCACTTGCTAATTTAAGACTATTTTAGAAACATTTTCACTGTGGTCCCAAGTACTTGAAAGTGGACATCATTGTGTTTGCAGTGAGTTGATTCTTTGTCCCATACTTTTCACATTCATTTAGATGTGGACCTTCAACTGCTTTTTCCAGTATTCACAAATTAATTGGTTTTACTCTAGTGTTCTTCTGATCTGTTCGACAGAACAACAATTCTCTAAGTGACTAAGCTAGTTCTATTTCAGTGTCACCAATCAATGGCACCTACTAGCATATTGACGAAGAGAGCACGATAAGGAACACAACTGCAGTTTCATCCCACACAATAGTAAAAATGGGTTTCTTTCTTGTTTTCTCGTCAACCTTAAATCGTAGCACAAAGCAAAACGCTGGAAAAGTCAGGCGGAAAGCCCTTAGCTGATTAGGCAACACCTGTGGAGAGACTAATGACCTTCTGTCAGAGCAGAGAGATTACAAATGAATAGCTTATAACCAAGGAACCGAAAGGTGGAGAAAATAGGATGAGGTGGAAAGTGGGGAGATAATGAAATAATTTATAACGACACAATACAAAATGAAGCATAACCTTACTTTATTGAGACAAAATGACTAAGCACTTGAAATTTGATCAGATTAGACCAAAGTGAACGTAATGGGTTTGACACGTCTTTGTTATTTAAAAAATGTGTTTTTTGTTATTATGGAAGGAATAAAATTAAAGTAATAGACAGGATGTAATTTCTGAAGCTATGTGAAAGTAATTGATTGTTAAACAAAAGTAATTATAAATCTAAAGACATTTTAAAAGGTTAGAAAGGTGAAGGACCAGAGGGACTTGGGGGAACTGTGCATAAATTATAGAAATTATAATAAAAATGACCTGTCATTTTGTTCAAACAGGGATAAAACATAAAAGAAAGAAAATTATGTTAAGGAATAGTGTAGGAGGGAACTGCAGATGTTGGTTTATACCAAAGTCACATGCAACACATAATCCTCTGACATTTTCACCACCTCCAACTGGATCCCACTTCTAGTCACATCCACACCTTTCCGCAGAGACCGTTTCCTCCAACTCCCTGAATAACTCATCCCTCCCCAGGTACCTTCTCCTGCAACTGCAGGAGATGCAATACCTGTACCTATACCTCCTCCCTTGACTATGTCCAGGGAACCCAACAGTCCTTTCAGGTTAGGCAGAGGTTCACTTGCACCTCTTCCAACCTCATCTACTGTATCCGTAGTTCAAGATGTGGACTCTTGTACGTCAGCGAGACCAAGCGTAGACTGGACGATCAATTCGCTGAACCTCTGCTCAGTCCACATTGTGCAACTAGCAGCACAAATAGATGATCTTCCGGTTGTCAAACACTTTAACTCTCATTCCCACACTCATACCCTTTCTGTCCAGGGCTGCCTCCATTGTCAAAGTGGGACAAATGCAAATTGAAGGAACAGAACCTCCTATTTTACTTGGCCAGCTTACAGCCCAGCGGTATGAATATTGATTTATTTAACTTCATGTAACCCATGCGTCCCTTCTCCACTGTAAATAAAATGCACAGAAAATATGCAAACAAAATGTCAATAAATTAATGACCCCAATACCATTGCAAAAAAAAGTCCATAATCCTTAGTGCAACCAAAGACAGTTTATCGTTTATAGGTTAACGTTGTGTAATATTCAAAAATGTCCAAACCAAAGTAGTGGAAGAAAAGCAGTATTGTATGACAGTTTTAAGAGATGAGGAAGGGAATTGCATGGATAGTTCTTCTAGTACGCCAACATAATGAATTGTCCTAGTAGCATCTTGTGTTGTGACATTACGTGCATTGACATGGACTCATTGGAGGGTATTTTTATACTGCATCTAAATTTAGATTTAACATTTGATCTATTGATTGAAAGGTGTGGTGTAAGCTAGAAAATGAGATTTATTTGTATTGCATTTATTAAATGAGGTCAGCAAAATATATTGTAAGATTTCCTGAACATCCTGGTAGATCCAGATTGATTAATAACCCCCAAAAATTTGAGAGATACCTTTCAGAAAAATAAGTCTCTGGATATGTCCCTTTTCCACAAAAGGCTAATAAATTTCTGCACACGATCCTGACTTAAGACTGCAATGTTCCATCAAGTATCGCACAAGTCATTTACAGTAGACATTTTTGTTATTGATTGAGACCTTTGCTCAACACCATCACTGAAGCCAGAATTGGCAACAATATTTTTCCTGTTTTTTTGGGGGGTTTTTAATAACTAGTTTAATGCTGATTTTGTTTCAGTCCCGTCACCTTGCTACATGGGAGGACAATAACGAGAAACTAGTACATGTCACAGCAACAAATGCTGGAGTTTGAGGTTGAATATGTGCTAAATGTTTTCAGCAAAGGAAGTTGAAGTTATTCCATACTGGCTTGGTAAACAATACCTGCAGATAAGATTCTAAAATTTGGAGGGACGTAGTTTTTGGGGAGAAAGCTCTTGAGCCAATCAAGCAAACGATCCATTTTCTAACAAATTTCTTTACCTTAAATTTCAGTAGTCCAGCCAAAACATTTCCCATTGTCGGTAAGCTGTTTGAAAGCTCTCCAAGTAGTAAAAGCAGATTAACTCAATATTTTAAATTATTTGTCGATAACTTTTTGCCACTTTGATGAAGGCAATGAAATTATTGGAAAAATAGTAACTGAAAAGCCTCAGCTGTTTTGCTATTCTGCGTGAAGTGTTTCTGCACCAAAAATATGATGTCCTTTGATAATTAAATAATTCAAATAATTTCAAGAACAAAATCTGCATATGTGATGTTGAACCCAGGCTTGTTGACTATCTTTATTTCCATGGAAGGGAATAGATGTGGGGAAGTAAATGTTATCACTAGACTCATTTTACCTATGCAAGAACATAGTTCTAGTTCAGATGGACAAAATCCACGACCTTAAGGAATCTTAACATGTGGTCTAAGAGGAGGAATGGCAGTGACATAGTACAATGAAATTAAGCCCCTACCCTTGCATATTTTATTTTTGAGCACCGTAATATATGGAGGGAATAAAAATGTATTGTTTTTCTGCATAGTTTGGCAAAGGTATTGAAATTGTAGAATTATTGCACAGGTCGGAAGTTGATTAAATCCTTTTTAAAAAATGTTCAATGTTTGATAACTAGGTGTAATTAGCGTGAATTGTATTTGTTATAAAACACAAAGACATTTTGTGCATACAGCTGTTTAGAATTAAATAGTGCTGTTTCAAAACTCTAGAAGTTTAATTTCCTTTTGGAATTTAGAAATAAATAAAGCACATCAATGCCTCTACTTCCTGAGAAGATTAAGGAGATTCAGTATGTCAAAGAGGATTCCCTTGAACTTCTACAGGTGCACAATAGAGGATATTGACTGGTTGCATCATGGCCTGGTTCAGCAACTCGAATGACCAGGAGTGGAAAAGGCTGCAAAAAGTTGTGAACACTGCCGTCCATCACTGGCTCTGATCTCCCCACCATTGAAGGGATTTATCATAGTCATTGCCTAAAATGCAGCCAGCATCATCAGAGACCCACACCATCATGGCCACACTCATTTTACCACTGCCATCGGGAAGAAGGTATAGGAACCTGAACACTGTAACGTTCAGGAACAGTTTCTTCCCTACAGCCCTCAGGATAGTAAACACTACAACCTCAAATAAGCTCTGAATTACAACAGATGATGATTATTATAATTATTGCACTACTATTTTTTTGTATATATGTGTACTTGTGATTTTGTGTGTAAATATACACACTGAACTTTTTCTCTCTTGTTTATATTGTTTACAGTGTACTATGTTTACATATTCTGTTGTGTTGCAGCAAGTAAGAATTGCATTGTTCTATCTGGGACACATGACAATAAAACACTCTTGTCCCTTGAGATTTATCTTTTAATGCCGCTCTCTGTATTGTAAATAAAGGACAGCAGAAGCTACGAGGCAGCAAGCTGAAGTCAAGTTCATTGTCATTAGTACAAGTATGGTGAGGCACAAGTGCAATGAAAATCGTCCTTATGGCAGCGCATACACGTGGACATAAGCACAGGCACATGGATTTAGAAACATGGAGAAATATAAATCATACATTGAAGAGGTTCAAGTGTTTATTATACACTCGGTTTAATATTTAAAAGACACAGCTCAACAATTAATACAAAAGGGCGAGGTGCGTGTTGACTGAAGTGAAGCCTCGCTCAGACGTCTGCTGCACCCCGCCAGCTCTCCAACCAGGTCGGCATTGATAGTTTGGCCCCGATCATGCCAGGTCCACGCGAGTGCTTGAGCTCGACAAACGATGGTTCGAGAGCAAAGTGGCTTGGCCTGCCACAACATTATATAAGACAGGATAAAGAATAGTGCAAAACATAACTATTAAACAAGTCCATGGTATTGCAGGACGTGGTCTGTGGTATTCTGTCGTTGAGGCAGGATTGAGATTGCAACTCGGTTCCAGAAGTTGTAGGAAAGTAGCTGTTCATGAACATGGTCCGGTCATGTGGAATTTGAGGCTTCAGTCCCTCCTCTCTGATAGTAGCAGTGAGAAGAGGGCGGGATCTGGGTGTTTGGGTTAGATGGTGAGAGATGCCGCCCGCCACCTTGAGGAAGCACCTTGTATGGATACTTCCAATGGAGGGCAGAACTTTAGTTTAGAGGTAGAGCGTGGAAACTGGCTCTTCGGTCCACCGAGTCCATGTCGACCAGCGATCCCCATACACTAACATTATCCTACGCACTAGGGACCATTTTACCAAGCCAATTAGCTCACAAACTTGTATGTACAGACAGCATCCATAGTCGGGATGGAACTCTGGTCTCTGGTGCTGTAAGGCAACAGCTCTACACCTGCACAGCTTTGCCGCCCCTTGCACTGCGCTGAGATGGAGTGTGCAGAGTTCATTACTCTCTGCAGCTTTTTGCATTGTTATTTTTCTCAAGATGGCGCTGGAGAGAAGGTGACATTTTGCATGCAGGTGGACATGTGTAAACTCGGGCTATGACCTTTTAATTTGCAGATTCATTATTGGGTTCTCCGCTCTGCATTTGTATTTGTTTGAGAGAGATGTGTGTTGATCCTGTTTTTCCAGGTTGCTGGTATATTCTGTCCAAATTATTTCTCTTTTAAACAGATTTCTAAACTGGCAAGAAACAAGCTGGCTAATTGTTACTGGGTTTGGCTCTTTTTCTGAGTAGTACATATTTAAATGACAGTTGTCCCCTTGTACTCCACCCTTTCCCATACTGAGGGAGGCCTTTCAGTTTGACCAAGATATTTGGTCAAAGCCTCACTATTTCCTATTGTGATTCCCTCTGGACATATTGGGTGGGAATCAGACGACACATTTTAAATACGTACCTACTTATTTTAGTAAAGCATTTGACGGAGTGGTAGACTGCCTCATTGTAGGCTGATCCACAAGATGTTATTCTGGCTGGAGATCTCCGACTAGTGGCATTCTTTAAAGCTATGTGCTGGGATCGCTGTAGTTTGTGATTTATAATGTAGATCCGTTGCTTAACAATGAGGTGGACTGTCAGAGTATGGAGCGGGATGGAGATCAGCAACAGGAATGGGCGGAGAAATGGCAGATGAAATGTAATCTTAGCAGGTATGAGGTGTTGCAATTTGCTAGGTCAAATGATAGGGGAAAGGGTATAATTGTTGGCTAGGCCCTTAACAGCATAGGTGGATGGAGGGATCTTGGCCTCCATGTCCACAGCTCCCTGAAAGTGGCAACACAAGAAGATAGAGTAGTAACCAAGGCTTATGGTATGATCCAGAAGTTATGTTGCTGGTTTATAAAACTTTTTTGGTTTGGTTAAACTTAGTGTATTATGTGCTGTTCTAATTGCTCCGTTGCGGGAAGGATGTGGAGGCTTTGGAGAAGGTGCAGAAGAGATTTGTCAATGCTGCCTGAGTTGGAGGGTATTGGACAAACATGGAATGTTTTCTCTGGAGCATCAGAGGATGAGAGGAGACCTGATAGAAGTTCACAATATTATAAGAAGCCTATGTGAGGCAGATGTGGAGGCTTTGGAGAAGGCCTCGGTATCTTTTTCCCCCAGGGTAGAAATTTCAAAGATGAGAGGGCATTACTTTAAGATAGGAGGGGGCGAGTTTTACGGTGTTGGGCAAGTTGTTTTTTACACGGAGAGTGGTGGGTATCTGGAATTGTCTTTTTAAGAGGCTTTTCCAGATGCACATGGATATACAGAAAATTGAAGAATATGGATCGCACATATGCAGACGAAATTACTTTAACTTGGCATCATGATTGGCACAGACATAGTGGGATAACAAGCCTATTCCTGTACTGTGCTTTATGTCGATTTCAATCTTGCCCAATATTCCTTTTCTGTTCAATTTGTTATCTGGTGAATATAATTTACGTGAAATTCTACCACTTGCAGCTTCATGATATTGTATTGGTGATTGCAATTTCTTGTCATGTGATTAAAGGTAGGCCCTGTGAAAATAGATTGCTGTGACCAATACAATGAAAGCCTATGTTTATTGCTTATTTAAATATTAATGTTAGGAAAAAAACTCAACTGATCTGTGACTTGATAAATATACTCTGACTACATATGTATTTTTAATCAAGTTATTAAATTACTTATCCTGTTTCTTGCACCATGGGTGGTTAGTGCATGACAGAAAAGTAAAAAGCAATTTTAAAACTGATGTCAAGGCCAATGTAAGATCAACTTAAAATGACTAAAACTAGTCTAAGCCCCCTTTTGATGGCCAATTTCACTGTGGAAACACATCCCAGGTATGTGCTATTGTTAGGGTAAATATGGTGAATATTCTTAGGAGTTCAATATCTTTTGATTGAACCAGATGATGGAATAAAACCTGTTGTAATGGAATGAAAAATAACTATTTCCGTACCTTGATCGGTTGAATATAATAACCCGAGGCACCGTATTGTTTTAATGAGCTAGACAATTTTTATAAATGGACTACGAATGAATCGTTGAACTTTTTGTTTCTTGTCGTTCAGCAAATTCAGGTTCAATCAAGTTCTTTAAGTTTACAGCTAGTTATTTCAAAATCCCTCAAGCATTTAACCTATCAAAGATATTGAGCCATGATTTAAATTAAAGATTTCCATGATTTTTATTTACTCTGTTTCAACATGTGGACTACTTTTAAGAAAGAAAATATAATTGTTTCATGGCACCAAAGTAGGAGAAAGCATTTTTTAAATATTTCATAAACAGTGTTTAGTTATTAATAATGTATCCTATTTCTGAGAGGTTGCATTTGTTAAGTGCTTTTAGTTATGTATTTTGCTAGGAAAGCAACTATTATAGCTGTAAATCTACTGCTTCAAAAAAAAAAGTACTGCTTCAAAAGAATATAATTCCAATCTTGAATCTCAAATGAGAGTTCATTGGATTACGGTGAACACAGGAAAAAAAAAAAGTCTGGATGTGTATTTCCTGCACTTGCGATATACACTATTTTTCACTTTTACTGCTGTACTACATTTATAAAAAGTTCCTCTTCCTCACAAATTCAAAACACCGCACTGCTTGATTGATACGGCTTATGGAATGGTGGAAAGCTTGCAATGGTAGCAATGTTTCCTTTCGGTTCCAACTCTCGTTTCAGTAGTTCATGTTCAATGTTTGAGACATTGACTGTTCACTAATCGCAGCAGCCATTAAACATTTATATATGGAACATTCTGGGCACAGTTTTCCTCCCTCTACAAATTGTAGATTATTGTTTTATCATGGAGTAGAATAGTCAGAAATCTTTAGAATCCACATTTACATAGAGGAAACTAATAAAATGGAGTAAGGAAGTGAATTTTTAATGCATTAATATTGCTTAATTATTAATAATCAACCTTGCCCAAGCTGTTAAGTATTGAATCAAGTCCCTTATTTTAGAGATGCATGTCAGTTTCTCGACTATATCAATCTCTCCTTCCAATTCCATCTTTATTTCTTCATCATATTGATCTTTTTGTGCAGTTTTATTCAGATTAAATGCTCTGACACTTCAGGTGTAGACTCTGCATATCTTCTTAAAGATTGTTCAATCTGGTAGGAGTGGTGCGCAAGATGCCAATGAAGGTGAATGGGTGGGGAGATGGGAGTTAACGATTGCCAGAAGGTCAGGGCTGGGATTAGGGATAGTGATTAGCAGACAAAGGCCCCAGTCCAGTCTTGTATTTCAGTAAAGCATTACAATGTTGTGCCCAGCGATCAGTCCCGAGACGGTTCTGTCTAATCTTCTCTAATTCTGTCTAATCTTCCTGCACAAGTGTAGTTGATATCTGGAGCAGTGCTGTCAGAGGAAATGTCTGAGTCCGATACAATTACTTCATTTAAGAGGCATTCAGACACACTTAAATAGCCAAAACCTGGGAAGGTGCCGTCTTAATGCGGATTAAGTGGGATTAATGCGGAAGGGCAGGAAAGTTGGCATGGATATGGTGGGTCAAAGGGTCAGTGTTTGTGAAGTCTGTGTCTCAAAGCTCCAAAAGGAACCGCATGAAGGAAATGACATGATCCTCTGCATGGATGTCATTGAAGCTACCTCGGGTGCTCAAGATAATGAAACATAGAAACATAGAAATTAGGTGCAGGAGTAGGCCATTCGACCCTTCGAGCCTGCACCGCCATTCAATATGATCATGGCTGATCATCCAACTCAGTATCCCGTACTTCTCTCCATAACCCCCTGATCCCCTTAGGAGGGATATAGCCAATGAAAACACCCTCTGTGGCAGAGGAGATTCACCACTCTCTGTGTGAAAAAAATTTTGTAAGTGGGAATACTGGGAAGTGACTTGTTGAATATTGGGAGGGATGCAAAACAGTAAGAAATTATCATTAACATGTTTTGATGTGGCTAAGGTCAATTTCAGTTCCAAATGCATGAGGGGAAAAGCGCCCAGCATTATGCAATTCCATTTCTGTGTCTACGTTGCAGTGTGCATCAGGAATATGAGTAAAAGTCTGGCGCAGTGGTAGAATTGCTGCTTTACAATGCCAGAGACCTTGGCTCGATGGTGACAATGGGTGCTGTCTGTATGGAGTTTGTAGTTCCTTCCCGTGGCCCTGTGGATTTCCTCCCACATTCCAAAGACGTGCTGGTTTATAGGTCATTGGTTTCTGTAAATTCTCCCTAGTCTGTAAGATAGAACTAGGGTACGGATGATCGCTGGTTGGCGTGGACTTGATGGGCCGAAGGGCCAGTTTCCATGCTGTATCTCTAAACTGATAAACACAGATGCTGTCTAAAGATTAGTGGAAAAGCGGATGAAAGATACTTGTTTGGGGTTGCTGCCTCCATAACCACTTCAAAACTTGAGAATGTAGGTCCATATCAGGATTGTGTTCATCATTAGAAACATTTTAAGTTGTTAAGTTTAGTACATGCTTAAGAGATAATGGAACCCTAAAGCTCGACATTCCCTTTGTATGCTTTGGGCTTGTGAATAGCAGCTGAAGTTGTGACTTGTAAACAAAACATAGTTTTAGATTTTTAAATTTAATATATTAATGGACATTATCTCCATAGGAAGGCCTATTCAAAGGGATGTGTGTTTGCTATAATACTGATTACTCCAAGAAAAGGATGGTACAGGTGCACAACCTTTTATCCGAAATTCCAAATAACGAAAAGCTCCGAATAGCGGACATTTTTTCGGTCCTTGAAGAAAGGTCCTTGAAGACGTTCACAGAGGGCGGCCCGCAGAGGTGACAGCGGAACCTCCGGTCAGTCCTCGAAGAAAGGGGAACTAAATCCCCATTCATAAAAGAGAAGGTGAGGGTATATTGCACGGGAGGGTTAATAATTGACAATATGCTGCTGCCTGCCCGCTGAGTTAAAAAGTTCCCACGGTAGACTCACGATACACAGTGTATCGTGAGTCTTGCATGGGAACTTTTTAACTCAGCGGGCAGGCAGCAGGCGGATTGTCGCTCCCTTCAGTTTCACCCCACCTACACCCCTCTGCTTCCCGGCCATGTTTGTGACCCCTTCCCTCCCCTCTCCAGCTCCCCGCCCATTGCACCGGCGCGGGGGCTTTGCACTGTCTACACGTCGGTGATGCCAGCAGGTCAGTGCCAGTCACCGGAAACATCAGGACCAACGGGACACCGACCCCCAGGCCGACTGCAAGCACAGAGATCCCAGAGACCCACAGCCAGCAGCAGCCCAGCCCCGTTCCAACTCCAGAGGAACCTGGGTTGCGGATGAGGGGGCGCAGCTCGGGCTGTGGGCGAACTGCCACTTGTCATGTATAGTGTGAGGCCCAGGGAGGGGGCAAGGGCGGGTTCCTGTTGGTCCTGACGTCTCCGGAGACCACCCCCCGGGACACCGACTGCAAGCACTGAGATAGGTCAGCCAACCACCAGAAGCCCCGCTCCCTCCGAGGCTGGGTTGCTGAGGGCGACAAGCTTGGCAGTTCGCCCCACAGCCCGCATCGGGGAGCGGGTTCCTGTTGGTTCTGATGTCTCGGGCCATCCCCCTGGACAGGATCTGAGAGGTCAGGACCACCGAAGCCGCTCCGCCATGGGGCCCACTGTTCGCCCAAGCGAGCTGAGATCCCCGCCAATCAGCAACTCCCAGATCAGCAACTCCAGCCCAGCCCCGCTCCAACTCCAGAGGAACACGCAGAAGCTGATGGTGTGCAAGATACGTCTTGTTCTTGGGGTGGCGCAGCTCGGGCTGTGGGCGAACTGCCACTTGTCGCCGTAGCCGCCCATCGGGGAGCGGATTCCTCTGGAGTTGGAGGGACAGGGAGACACAGCGGCTTTTGAGAATGGTGGGCTATCACTTCCAAAGTTCTGCCCACACAGTCAGTACACCTCTCCTACACTTGTCTCCCGCACTAAGATCATCTCGCAGAGAATGATCCCAGCCTAACCCTCCCTATTCTCTCCTATTCTGCAAGAAAAAACTCAGTTGAAGACTCAAACTCGCGATCGAGTAACTGCCGGGATCGAGGCGCAAACTCGCGACCTTGCGGATATGAGCCGAGCACTCTACCACCGAGCCAGCCGTTAAAATCTACGCTAAAAATCTTCCATTCCGAAAGCCGAAAAATTCTGAATTACGAAAAGTGTCTGGTCCCAAGGCTTTCGGATAAAAGGTTGTGCACCTGTAGCACAGACATATTGAATTTACCTAACTAGCCTTATTGGCTACAAACCATTTATTTTGCAATCCCTTTCCCAGTGTGGTTCAGCTGGGTTTTTTTTTATCGTGTTGAGGTGAACAGGTTTATAGGTCATTGGTGGCGCAAAGGTAGTGTTTCTGTCTCATAGCGAATGCAGGTTCGATCCTAACTACGGGTGCTGTCTGTACGGAGTTTGTACACTCTCCCCGTGACCTGCGTTGGGTTTTCTCTGAGAACTTCAGTTTCTTCCCACACGCCAGAGTACAGGTTTATGTTAATTGGCCTGGTAAATGTAAAAAATGGCCCTCGATGGTGTGAATGTGTGGGGATCTCTGGTCGGTGTGGGCTGAGGGGCCTGTTTTCACCCTGTATCTCTAAACTAAGCTGTCATGGATCATAATTAAAATTATATTAATAGATCCAAATCGAAACAGTCAATGAAGCACTTGGATTGTCACGTTTGACTAATCTTCAGTGCTTAATACTGTCCGATGACCATATCAGCCAGGAAGCTGTGTAATACCCAAAAGTAATAAAAACAGCTGATTTGATAAGCGACAATCTATGTAAAATTGATGGGTGTATTAGTGAACAAACTAATTAAAGAATTTGTTTTTCTAACTTTCATTTTCTGTGGGGTTTTAATTTGACTTGCAAAAGATCAAATCTACTGATAAATCAATTTCATAACCTGGAGGGAAATAACAGCCAGCTAATAAGGTAACCTGTCCTTTAAGTGGTGTCAGCATATCCTGGCGCATATTTGTTGCAGGCGTGCATGTAGCCTTTATATTAGTTAGTTTGGTATGTTAAGATGGAAGCAATGCCTGAAGGTTTTTGTGCCATTTCGCAATTCAGCACTGAGTGACTTCATGGCAAATGTTCACCGCCAGCTTCATTTCAGCACATGGGGACAGGAGTTTTTGGCTGTGTAAGCTGAAGTATCGTTCTCGTGGGCGACCCTTCAGTGGCGAAAACTTGCATACTCATGCTAACTTTGTTTATTTTGTTGCAAGATCTTTGGTTTAAAAACAACCCAGAGAAACTTATTCTAATGCAGAAAGCATAAAGGATAATTATTGCACTGTATTGCAAGGCAATGATTGAATCGCTGTCAGGAATTGTGCCGATTCGGTTTTAGCACAAACACCAAACCATGATTTAATCATTCAACTGAATGTATAAAAATAATCTTGATATTGAATGATAGACCCCCCCCCCCCAATGATCTTGTACCTAATAGATGGCAATCTTAATTACTATTGCAGGTTAAATGCTAGAATTGTATCTTCATTTTCAAAAAAATCTCCGCCTAATATATTTCTAGCCAACACGATGCAAAGAAAAGTAATGCTTATTGATGTTTCCATGCTGCCTGGCATAACCCTTTGATATGCTGGCTGCAGGTGACTGAAGTGAACAGTGCTCACTTGCAAGTTGACAGGAATGTTGCTCTAAACTCCTGGATTTCAGATTTGCCTACTTTTGATTTTATATTTCATCTTTTTTGCGTAGCTGTGTACTAGTGGCAGGTCAAATCCACAGCAACAATGGTGTGATTGACCAGAAATGTGAAAGGATGGCTTGGTGTTTGTGCTAAAATGGAAATCTGCACAATTCCTGACAGGGATTCATTATTTGACATGTGATCAGTGCAGCTGTACCAGAATAGGGGCATGTGTGGCATTATGGTGACCCGGATTAGAATGTAGTCGGCCATTTGCTCTGCATCTTCTGCTAAGAAGTGTTGGTGTTAAGGATTAGAGGTGGGCCTCTAATTAGAATTTCTGGCTGATGACTGATTCAGCAACTCGTTTCTCCTCAAGAAGATCCTTATTGCGAGTGCACTCAAAGTTGCCTCCTTCCTCGCTGCTGGTGTTCCACCATATCTTCCTCATTCTGCTCTTTTTATCGCACTTCTGTTCTTTTGCCTGTCCCTCCGTTTCCTTGAGGTCTTCATGCTGATATCCTGGCATTGGCAGCTGTCTTTGTATTACCAGGCCATGCACTAAGTGAATCGTCTGCTCTTTGCCGATCGTAAGATTTTTCCTGATGGGGAAATGCCATTTTTCCATGAAGTGTGGTGCATGAGGCGAACTGCCTGACATTTCCTGCAGCTCACCTGGCCCAAGGGAAATCTCGAGGGGCACAAGGCGTGTGTACTGGATGTATCCTGCAAGTGCCTCTTTATCAATGCAAATACTGGCATCTCATTTTCAATTGACTGTTTCCAGGGACACATTCGAAGACTGCCGTCAAGTGCTGCTGGAACGTCATCAACTTGGTGACAGACGCTCTTAGGTCTGCCCAAAACTTGCTGGTCTGCAGGAGCTGGGGAACTTGTTTGGTGCAGCCCAAGCCAAGGCTCTGGGGGGCAGGACCACAAAGGGAAGGGATATCGCCCCAGGGGGCCACATGAGTGGCAAGGGGCCAGATATATGATATTTCTGTGATCACCACCGAATACAATGCTAATGAATGTGTATATATAACCACTGAGACCGTCAGAAGAATTTTTGCACAGTTCTTGTTTTGTATATTTTTATCTGAATAAAATATAATGTATTTTTGGAAAACATAAAAATGTCAAAATCCAAGTGGCTCGTGCTATATTTATCTAGTATTTGCATGGCTTTTATTGTAATGGTACTTAGCAATAGAATACCTTCTAGTTTCTCACACTAATGGTGAACCAGGAATGTAGAGGATATTAGAGACAGAACTACAGATGCTGGTATATGCACAATAGGACTCAAAGTGCTGCGGTAACTCAGCGGGTCGGGCAGCATCCATGGAGAACATGGATAGCTGATGTTTTGGGTCAGAACCAGATATTCCTTGTGCCCTGGCTTTCCTTCTGGCTAGTTCTGGCTGCTGGAAATATCAGGCAATTCTGCCCAGTCTATTGTGTTTCTTGGAAAAATGGCATTTGCTGGCAGGAAAATCCTGTGATCTGCAACTAGCCCAATACTCTGAGAGCTTTCCAGACTTTCACATCAACGGGGATATAATGGAAATCCTTGTGGGCATGTCAACGGCTGCTAATGCTTCATAGAAGTCGGCAATGCTGGTAAATCCCAGTGCCTGAGATGCCACCTGTTCCTCATTGAAACTGAAGGACATGAAACTAGTTCTCAGTGAACAAGATGCCTGGGTGACCCCTCCATTGCTTGTGTGAGCAGCAAACTGAGACGTGCCAGAGATCTGCAGGATTCACGTGGTTAAATCCCATGGCAAGGAAGTTGGCTGTGAATGTGGCCTTGACCTCCATGTAGAGAACAGTCAACGCAGGAGAGTGTGGTTGAAACTCTTCCAATAGCAATTGGTTTGATTTAGTTTATTTATAGTCTTGTGTATAGGGATACAGTGAAGTATCCCTATACCATAGATATAATGGATCCTCTTGCAGGACAATGCACATTCTGGCACCATCTTGCAACTTCCAAGTTCTCTGATCTTGGCTTAAAGGAACTGTGCAATTTATTCTTCTCACTTTAAGGCCCGGTGTCCAGGGAAATTCTGTTCATCGTGTCTTTCACGTGCTCGATGATGGTGACAGCTTTGGGAAAGGTCAGATACTGTAAACATTGCTGATCCGGGAAAACCAGGTGGAATATGGTGTCTGGGCTGGTGGAAGTGGACTCTTCATGACGTGCATAACTTGTCTGTCACCAATCATTTCCATCACAATGTCTCCAGTATAGGATTGCTGCTGGTGCGATCACAGCTGACGTGCCCATTGAATGAATATTTCACCAATTAAATGCTGGAGAAAACGCCCACTGTTAATTAAAGCATATTCTATGGACTGGAATATGTTTGAGCAGCCTGCAAGGTCTGAATCTGCCAAATCAAGCCACCCGACATCAAGGTGTCCTTTTAAAACGACACGCATGTGATAAAGTGGTGCTGTATACTAGTTTTATCATGAGCGTTATGAGTTGTACTCATAGTTCCAATTTATCCCAATAGAAAAGAACGATGTGATGCACAATTTGACGTCATTCAGCTTCAGTCGTTATCCAGAGGTGAATTGTGTGTTAGTCCATCATCACATCGGGTGTGTTTAAAGTCTGTTATAACTAGTGTACTCTAACCTGGATAAAATTACTTTGTGGATACTTGTGCATTAAATTAAAATGGATGCTGGGCTCTAGGTGATTGGAACAACCTTCTGGAAGAAGAAACAATCTTTGCTGACACACTGCTTGGGGATTTCCCTCTCAGCACTATATTGTTGCCACTCGCTCTGATGGCTGTTATAACATGGCCTAATGATAATAACACCTTGCATGTTTGTTGATGGCTTAACACATTTATTGACTTAAGATGGAAATTTCCTGTATTTAAAATACACTTGTTTGAATGTGTTTATGTGGTGAGATTGTGTTTTGGATACTGACAGGGTTTCTGTTCCTTCCCAGCAACTGCTTTATTCTTTCAGTACTAGTCCTACAGCTCAGATCGGAAGCGCTTTGAGGCCCATCATGCCCATGTTGACCTTTTCAAGTTCAAGTTCAAGTGTATTGTTATGTGTCCCTGATAGGACAATGACATTTTTGCTTTGCTTCAGCACACAGAATATAAT
>NC_073377.1:125042063-125047063 GCF_028641065.1 Leucoraja erinaceus | reverse complement strand
TCTCTCCCCTGTCTCTCCAGGGTGGGAAGGGTTCCTTCAGGATGTTCCCTCCCTGCCAAGGCAGCGAGAGCTGAAGATGTCCTCCCTTCCCCTCCAGTCTCCTCTCCCCAGTCTTTTTTGTGCCCTTTTCTCCCCCTTCTCCTCCCTTCTCTCCTGTCCCCTGCTCCTCTCAGCTGGCATACCATGTTCTATCCAGTACTCCTCTCCTCACCTCTCGATGGAGCTCTCGGTAGAAGGACACCTCCCCTCTCCTCCTCCAGGTTGTTTTTCCTGAGGATCCTCAGAAAGTAGAGTCGCCTCCCTCCTTCTTCTCTGCTCTGGTGGTGTTTCTAGTCCAGGAGAGATCCTCCGTCCTTTGTGTGCCTCCCCTCTCTCTCTCCTGAGACCCTTTCCTCCCAGTCCCCATTGATGAATCCCCTTTTTGGGGGCTGCACTGCTCTTACAGAAGTTTATGATAATTTCCTTTGTTTTTGTCCTGTTTTAGGATGAGGTTGTTTTCCTGAACACCATGCTGCCAGTCTTCTTTCTCCCCTCCTCTCCTGTAGGCTGTCTCAATCTCCTCCTGAGTCCTCTCTCCTGTCCCCCTCCTCGTGTCTTCCCCCAAACTTGACGATGGTTCCCTCTCCTGGGCTTCCACAATCGTTCCCCCCCCTCTCCGTAGAGGAGGGGGCTCCCCACACAGCCCTCCTCCTCTCCTCCCCCTCCTGATTGTCTGGGGGTGGAGAGGTCCCCTGGTCCAGTCTGACGGTCTGGGGGCGGTTAGACCCTCCCCTCCTTCCTTTCCAGAGGCCTTTCCTTTTGGGAGAGTCCTAAATCCCTTTCCTTTGGTGACCAGTCCTGCTTTCCTGATCCCCTTGAAGGCTCCCCTAAAGTCAATGAAAAGCATCCCTCTCCATCTTCTCTCCCCTCCTTTCCTCCCCTTTCCTCAGTCTCTGCAGTCTTAAGAGCATTGGCGATGGCATCCTCTCTCTCCTCTTTGCTCATTTCTGTAGGCAAACTGGGTGTGGATCGAAGGTCCCTCTTCCATTTCTGGCTTTTTCCCTCCTTCTCATTCTCCTCCTTCCCCTTCCCTCTCGGTTCTCCTTCTCCTCCCCTACTTCCTCCTCCGGTCCTTCCTTTCATCTCCTCCTCAGCCCTCTCATTCTCTCTCTACCTTTCTCTTCCCTCCCTCTCCTGTCCCTTTCCTTTCTCCTCTCAAGGTACGAAGATGGATCCCTCCCCCTCCTCTCTTGAAGATTTCCTTTCTTGAAGACCCCTCTCCTCTCCATTTTCCTTCAGATACCCTCCTCTCTCTTCCCATCCCTTCTCCTCCTCTCCTCTCCTTATTTTCTCTCTCTTTCTTTCCCCTAGCCGACGTTATCCCCTCTAGAAACCTTTTTTTGTCCCTTCTCTTTCCTCCCCAATTCTCTTTTCTCTCTTTTTTTTTTTTTTCTCTTCCCTCTCTCTCCCCCCTCCTCTGCCTCTTTATCCCTCGCTCTCTCCTTCTCCTCTTCTTTCCTCCTCTCTCCTCCTCCTCTCTCCCCTCTCTCCCCCCCTCTTTCTCTCCCGCTCCTTCCCTCTCCCCTCCTCTCCCTTCCTCTCCTTCCTCTTCTCTTTCCCCTTTTCCCCTTTCTCCTTTCTTCCCTTTCTCTCCCTCTCTCTCTCCTCTCCCCTCCTCTCCTCTCCTCCTCTTTTTCTCCTCTTCCTCTCCCTCTTTTCCTCTTCCTCTCCCTCCTCCCTTTCCTCCTTCTCCTCTCCTGTCTCCTCCCCTCCTCCTTCCTCTCCTTCTCTTTCCTCTCTGTCTCTTCCCCTCCTCCTGCTCCTCTCCTCCCTCCCCCCTCCTCTCCTTCTCAAAGCCTTCCTCTCCCTCTTTTCTCCTCTCCTTCTCCTCTCCTCTCCCTCTCTCCTCCTCTCTCCTCCCACCCTCTCTCTCCCTCTCTCCCCTCTCTTTCTCTCCCTCTCCTCTCTCTCTCCCTCTCTCGCTCCCCTTCCCCCTCTCTCCTCTCCTCTCCTCTCCCCCCCCTCTCTCCTCTCCCTCCCCTCCTTCTCTCCTTCCTTCTTTCCTCTCCACTCCACCTCTTTCTTCTACCTCCTCTCTTCCCCTCCCTCCCCTCTCCCCCCCTTCCTCTCCTCTCTCCTCCTCTCTCCCTCCTTCCTCCTTCCCCTCCTGCCCTCTTTCTTCCTTCCCCTGCTCGCCCTCCCCTCTCTCCCCCTCTCTCTCTTCCCTCTCTCCCTCCTCCCTCTCTCCTCCTCTCCTCTCCTTTTTCCTATTTCCTCTCCCTCTCCTCTCTTCTCTCCTCTTCTCCCCTTTCTCCTCTCTCTCTCCTCTCTTCTCCTGGCCTGTCCCCCTCTCTCCTCTCCTTCTCCCTCTCTCCTCTTCCCCTTCCTTTCCTCTCTCCCTCCTCTCTCTCCCCCCTCCTCTCCTTCTCTCTCTCTCTCTCCCCCTTCTCTCTCTCTCTCTCTCTCTCTCTCTCTCTCTCTCTCTCTCTCTCTCTCTCTCTCTCTCTCTCTCCCTCTCTCTCTCCCTCTCTCTCTCTCTTCTCCTCTCTCTCTCTTTTCCCTCTTCCTCTCTCTCCCCCCCTCTTCCTCATGTCCTCCTCCCCTCCTCGATTTTCTTTCTCCTTTCCCCTCTCCCTCCTCCCTCTCTCTCTCTCCCCCCCCCCCTTTCCCCCTCCCCCCTTTCCTTCCCTTTCTCTCCTTCCCTCCCCTCCTCCTGGTTTCTTCCCTCTCCTCCTCTTTTCCCTTCTTCCTCCTCCTTCTCTCTCCCCTCCTCCCTCTCCCCCCTCCTCTCCCTCTCTTTCCCCTCCTCTGTCCTCCCCCTCTTTCCCTCTCCTCTCTTCAGCCCTTCTCTCTCTTCCTCCCTTCTCTCTTCCCTCTCTCTCCTCTTCTCTCCTCTCCTCTCCTCTCCTCTCCTCCCCTCTCCTCTCCTCCTCCTCCACTCTCTCTCCTTCTCTCTCTCTCTTTGAAACTCTCTAAAACTTTTCCCAAACTATTTCGAACTCTTCTTCAAAACTTTTTCTTTCACCCCCTCTCTTCCTCCCCTCCTCTCTTTCTCTCTCCCCTCCTCTCCCCTTCTTCTCTCCCTCTTCTCTCCTCTCCCTCCTCTCTCTTTCTCCCTCCTCCTCTCCTCCCCCCTCCTCCTCCTCCTCCTCTCTCCCCTCTCTCTTTCTCTCTCCCTCTTCTCCTCTTCTCCCTCTCCTCCCCTCTCCTCCCTCTCTCTCTCCCCTCCTCCCCTCTTCCTCCTCTCTCCTCTTCCTCCCCTCTCCTCCCTCTCCCTCTCCTCTCCCTCCTCCTTCCCCTCTCTCCCCTCTCTTCTTTCCTCCTCCTCTTTCCCTTCTCCCTTTTTCCCTCCTCTCCTTTCCCCTCTCCTGTTTCCTCCTCCCCCCTCCTCCTCTCAATCCCCTCTCTCCTCTCTCTCTCTCTCTCTCCCCTCTCTCTGTCTCTCCCTCTCCCCACTTCTCTCTCTATCTCCCTCTCTCCCCTCTCTCTCCCTCTTCCTCCTCTCCTCTGCTCCCCCCCCCTTCCCCCTTCTCTCTCTCTCCTCGCTCTCCTCTCCCCTCCTCTCGGGCTCTCCCTCTCCCTCCCCCTCTCTCCCTCTCCTCCTCTCCTTCCCTTCTCTCTCTCCCCCCCCTCTTCTCTCCTCTCCCTCTCTCTCCCTCCCTCTCGCTCTCTCTCTCTCCCCCTCTCTCCCTCTCGCTCCCCCCCTCTCTCTCTCCCCCTCTCCCCCTCCCCCTCTTCTCCCAAAGGGGGGAAAGAATGAGGCAGAGATAGAGGAAGAAATGGTGGGAGAGAGGGATGGAGAGATGTCTGAAATATCTCTCCTCTCTCTCCTCCCCTCACCCTCCCTCTCTCTCACCGTCCCTCTCCTCTCTCTCCCTCTCTTCTCCCCTCCTTCCTCCCCCCCTCCCTTCTCTCTCCCTCTCTCTCCTCTCCCCCCTCTTCTCCCCTCCTCTCCTCCCCTCTCCCTCCTCTCCCCTCTCTCCCCTCTTCTCCCCTCCTTCTCCCCCTCCTTCCTCTCCTCCCCCCTCTCTCTCCTCTCCTCTCTCCTCCTCCCCTCTCCTCTCCTCTTCTCTCCTCTCCTCGCCTCTTCCTCACCTCCCCTCTGCATTCCTCCCCTCTCCTCTCCTCTCCTCTCCTCTCTCCTCCCTCTCCTTCTCCTCCCCCTCTCCTCTCTCCCCTCTCTCTCTTCCCCTCGTCTCTATCCTCCTCCTTCTCTCTCTCCCTTCTCTCCCCCCTCCTCCCTCTCTCTCTCTCCCCCCTCTGCTCCTCCCCTCCCTCCCTCTCTCCCTTCCTCTCCTCCCCTTTTCTCTCCTCTTTCCTCTCCTCTCCTCTCCTCTCCTCACCTCCCCTCTGCATTCCTCCCCTCTCCTCTCCTCTCCTCTCCTCTCCCCTCCTCTCCTCTCCTCCCTCTCGCCCTCCTCTCCCCTTCTCCCTCCTCTCCCCCCTCCTCCCCGCCTCCTCTTCCTCTGCCCTCTCCTCACCTCTCCTCTTTTCTCTCTCTCTCTTCTCTCCGTCCTCTCCTCCCCGTTTCTCTCTCTCGCCCTCCCCGTCTCCTCTCCCCTCTCTCCCCCTATCCCTCTCTCTCCCTCCTCTCCTCCCTCTCTCCTCTCTCCCTCCTTCTCCCTCCTCCCCCCCCTCTCCTCTCCCTCTCTCCTCTCCCTCTCCTCTCCT
This sequence comes from Leucoraja erinaceus, assembly GCF_028641065.1. Lineage (NCBI taxonomy): Eukaryota > Metazoa > Chordata > Chondrichthyes > Rajiformes > Rajidae > Leucoraja > Leucoraja erinaceus. Next base: position 125,042,413 of record NC_073377.1, on the reverse strand, counting down.
CTCCCCCCTCCTCCCTCTCCTCTCCTCCTCTCCCCTCTTCCCTCTCCTCTCCCTCCCCTCTCCTCCCTCCCTCTCCTCTCTTCTCCTCCCCTCTTCTCCTCTCCCTATTTCCCCTCTCCTTTCCTCCTCCCTTCCCCCCCCTCTCCCTCCCCCCCTCGCCTCCCCCCTCTCTCCTCCTCCTCTCCTCTCCTCCCCTCTGCTCCCTCCTCTCCGCCCCTCTCCCCTTCCCGTCCTTCTCCTCTCCTCCTTGCTCCCCTCTCCTCTCCTCTCCCCTTTTCTCCCCCTCTACTTCCCTCCCTTCTCCTCCTCCCTCTCTCTCCCCCTTCTCTATCCCCCCCTTCTCTAACCTC
>NC_073377.1:124045624-124135624 GCF_028641065.1 Leucoraja erinaceus | reverse complement strand
ATATACCTTTCCTCCTATACCACAGCCGAGGAGTTTGTAATAGAGCCCTTCATGCCAAATAGAGTCAAATGCTTTCTCAAAGTCAATAAAACAGGCAAATATTTTCCCATTTTTCACATGTTTTTCAATGCGGGTGTGGAGGGTATAAATGTGGTCAGTGGTACGGTGTTTTGGGAGGAAGCACATTTGGTTTTTACTGAGAATGTTGTGTTTGCTAAGGAAATCCTGCATTCTGTTATTTATGATACTGCAGAATAACTTCCCTAGGCAGCTACTGACACAGATGCCACGATAATTATTTGGGTCTAATTTGTTTCCACTCTTATAAATGGGTGAAATAAGCCCTTGACACCAAATATCAGGGAAGTGACCTGAACGTAGTATGATGTTGAACAGCCTAAGCACTATGTCCTGCATCTCCGGAGTGCTGTACTTGAGCATTTCATTTTTAATGCTGTCTGGACCACAGGCTTTCTTTGAGTGAAGAGATTTTATTTTTGTGGTCAGTTCTTCCAAAGTAATTAGGGAATCAAGAGGGTTTTGATAATCTTTAATTACTGTTTCTAGTGTTTGGAGTCTTTCTTTGATATGGGAATAATTTGAGTTTATTTTATTGATTGTGATGTGTTTATATAGATTTTGGAAGTGTGCTTTCCAGATATCACCGTCTTGAATTGGCAGTGTTTGTAGTTTTGTTGTGCTCAGGTTAGAAACATAGAAACATAGAAATTAGGTGCAGGAGTAGGCCATTCGGCCCTTCGAGCCTGCACCGCCATTCAATATGATCATGGCTGATCATCCAACCCAGTATCCCGTACCTGCCTTCTCTCCATACCCTCTGATCCCCTTAGCCACAAGGGCCACATCTAACTCCCTCTTAAATATAGCCAATGAACTGGCCTCGACTACCCTCTGCGGCAGAGAGTTCCAGAGACTCACCACTCTCTGTGTGAAATCTTCCTGCATCTAGCCTGTCCAACCCCTTAAGAATTTTGTAAGTTTCTATAAGATCCCCTCTCAATCTCCTAAATTCTAGAGAGTATAAACCAAGTCTATCCAGTCTTTCTTCATGACAGTCCTGACATCCCAGGAATCAGTCTGGTGAACCGTCTCTGCACTCCCTCTATGGCAATAATGTCCTTCCTCAGATTTGGAGACCAAAACTGTACGCAATACTCCAGGTGTGGTCTCACCAAGACCCTGTACAACTGCAGTAGAACCTCCCTGCTCCTATACTCAAATCCTTTTGCTATGAAAGCTAACATAACATTCGCTTTCTTCACTGCCTGCTGAACCTGCATGCCTACCTTCAATGACTGGTGTACCATGACACCCAGGTCTCGCTGATCTGCATCTCCCCTTTTCCTAGTCGGCCACCATTTAGATAATAGTCTGCTTTCCTTTTTTTTGCCACCAAAATGGATAACCTCACATTTATCCACATTATACTGCATCTGCCAAACATTTGCCCACTCACCCAGCCTATCCAAGTCACCTTGCAGTCTCCTAACATCCTCCTCACAGCTAACACTGCCCCCCAGCTTAGTGCCATCCGCAAACTTGGAGATATTGCCTTCAATTCCCTCATCCAGATCATTAATATATATTGTAAATAGCTGGGGTCCCAGCACTGAGCCTTGCGGTACCCCACTAGTCACTGCCTGCCATTGTGAAAAGGACCCATTTGCTCCTACTGTTTGCTTCTTGTTTGCCAGCCAGTTCTCTATCCACATCAATACTGAACCCCCAAAGCCGTGTACTAATTGTAGTATAGTTTGTATACTAATCTCTTATGTGGGACCTTGTCGAAAGCCTTCTGGAAGTCCAGATACACCACATCCACTGGTTCTCCCCTATCCACGCTACTAGTTACATCCTCGAAAAATTCTATAAGATTCGTCAGACATGATTTACCTTTTGTAAATCCATGCTGACTTTGTCCAATGATTTCACCACTTTCCAAATGGGCTGCTATCCCATCTTTAGTAACTGACTCTAGCAGTTTCCCCACTACCGATGTTAGACTAACTGGTCTGTAATTCCCCGTTTTCTCTCTCCCTCTCTTCTTAAAAAGTGGGGTTACGTTTGCTACCCGCCAATCCTCAGGAACTACTCTAGAATCTAAAGAGTTTTGAAAGATTATTACTAATGTAGTTATTCCACATATCCCAAAATTGGTTTTGATTTATGGAATTTTCAATTTCTTCAAGTCTTTTGTGAGTGTAATTTTGTCTTTTGTTCCTAATCGTGTGTTTAAGGGTTTCATTATATCTAATACGTAAGTCTGGGTTGTTTGGTTGACGGTGCTTTTGGTTGGATATTTTCCTCGGGTCTTTTCTGACACTTTTACACTCATGGTCGAACCATTTTTCATGGTTGTGATTTTTGATTATTTTTCTTTTCTGTTTCACAAGGTCAACTTTGATGGCTGCCTTGTGAAAGATCATATTAATGTCATTTATAGCCATGTTTACACCATCTCTAGTAGTCTCATATGGGTTTGCCCTGAATTTCAGTACTTTATTTGTGAGATCGGGTGATTTCAGGGCCATGGTGAATGTATCTCCACTATCTGAAGCCCATTTGTAAGTCTGGTTTAGTTTATACAGCTTACTGGGTTCCTTTTTTATGTCTTTAGTTTGAACAGGAAATTTTAGGTACACGTTGATTTGACTATGGTCTGAAAGAGGGGACCGCTGCCTAACAGTGAATGCACTGATAGTGCAGGGGTCTATGTCAGTAATTGCGTAGTCTACCACGCTAGACCCAAGAGCTGAGGAATATGTAAACCTTCCCAGCGAGTCCCCTCTGAGCCCACCATTAACTATGTACAGTCCCAAGGCTCGACAGAGATGCCCTACCTCTCAACCACTTTTATTTATTTCACAGTCAAGGTTGTTTCGGTTAATGATAGTTGGTGTGACATACAAGGGGGTTTGACCGAACACATGGTTGTTGCCCTGTGGGTCGATGGAATCGGGTTCACATCCGGTCCTTGCATTCAGGTCTCCACATAGCAGCACATTTCCCTGGGCCTGGAAATGATTGATTTCCCTGTGGAGAGTTTCAAATATATCCTCTTCAAAATATGACGATTCTGTTGGGGGTATGTAGGCGGCACATAGATATATATCTTTACCAATTATTCCAATTTTTTAATCTAGTTTCAACCATATATGTGATTTCCCCAGTTTTATTGATGTAATGTGACTGTCTAGTTCTTCTTTGTACCACACCAAGACCCCCCCCCCAGAGGTTCTGCCCTTATGTATATCAGTAGTTTTTACTGAGGGCGCCATGACTTCATGGTACCCTGATGGACAGTGAATGAACGTATCCTTGCGATACCATGTTTCTGTTAATATCATTATATCAGTGTCTTCGATAGACTTTAAGAACTCAGGGTTCCCAGTCTTCATCCCGAAGGTTGAAGAGTAGAGAACCTGGATATTCCAGCAGCCTATATGGAATGAACTCATTTAATGTGTATTTATATTCTCTTCTTTTTTAGTTTAAATAAAACCTATTTTGTGGGACAGGTGCGAAAACACTATTTTTTTCTATAATTGGGGAATGGTAGGTAAAGTTTTGTATGCCATGGTAAATCAGATTCATACTGCCACCTAGTAGTAATATTGTATGCCATGGTAAGGCAGATTCATACTGCCACCTAGTAGTAATAACTATATTAATAATCAATATCAACAGTACTAATTCAGTGCAATCATATGTTGTTTTTATCAGTCACTCGGAAGGGACTGTTTATATGTTTGTATCCTTTGTTACCATAGGAGGTGGGAACATAGGGTGTGCAGCCGCTGCCTGATCTCTCCCATCTCCGAGGTGATCCGCGGCTGTGGCTGGAATGATGAGCCGGGGGCAGTGGAGGCCCTCGCTGGGCTGTTCTGTCTCCTCGCAGTTTGGCGGGTGGTCCTTACAGTGGGGGGGGGGGGGGGGGGGGGGGGGGGGGGGAGGGAGTCCAGATTGGCCTCTTGGATTCCCATTGATTGAGGGGGTGGGAAGGTTGCGTCCCAGGGCAGTATATTTGAGGTTCTTTGCGAAGACCCTCACCCCATGTCTGTTTAGATGTACTCCATCATGGAGGTCCCATGTACCGATGGTCGGGAGGTGGGCCAATTGGACATTAGGGAGGGCGGCACATCCTCTGCTGATCTCCATGTTGGTATCGTGGATCACATGGGGTGGGGTATCTGTCCTGGGGAGCAGGGTAGATATCACGATCCTCGATTCAGGGAATTCCTTGCTGGCCTTTTCTGCCATCCTCGTTATTGCCCCAGCAGTACGATGGCGTAAGGTGCGCAAGTCATTCGTGCCTGTGTGGATCACGAGGTGTTGAGGGCTCCCGATGGCGTCTTTGCTCAGGACCCTCATTGCCTGGTCTGTGGTGCTGCAACTTTTGACTAATACCTGGCGACCTGGGAACAGCCTCTGGGGGTCCAGAAACTTCCCGTTGGAATCAGTCAGTGGGACCACCTTGGGGTTTTGCTCTTCAGACTGGGGGGGCAGGAAGTTGGGTGAGGGTTGCCTGTTGACTGTGTACCTGGGGCAAGTTGTGTAACAGAAGGGGTGCCCACTAATAAAGGTGTATTGGTGGGCTGAGTGCAGCTCAAAGGTCGGAGCAGGCATGGGAAAGCGAGCAGCAGCTGGGCTCTGAGTGCTTTCATGTGTCTTTTTTGGGACTTCTGGGTGAATGTCCCGGCCATTCTGGTGCTGCTTGGCAAATTATTAACCATATAACCATATAACAATTACAGCACGGAAACAGGCCATCTCGGCCCTACAAGTCCATGCCGAACAAATTTTTTTTCCCCTTAGTCCCACCTGCCTGCACTCATACCATAACCCTCCATTCCCTTCTCATCCATATGCCTATCCAATTTATTTTTAAATGATACCAATGAACCTGCCTCCACCACTTCCACTGGGAGCTCATTCCACACCGCCACCACTCTCTGAGTAAAGAAGTTCCCCCTCATGTTACACCTAAACTTCTGTCCCTTAATTCTGAAGTCATGTCCTCTTGTTTGAATCTTCCCTATTCTCAAAGGGAAAAGCTTGTCCACATCAACTCTGTCTATCCCTCTCATCATTTTAAAGACCTCTATCAGGTCCCCCCTTAACCTTCTGCGCTCCAAAGAATAAAGCCCTAACTTGTTCAACCTTTCTCTGCAACTTAGTTGCTGAAACCCAGGCAACATTCTAGTAAATCTCCTCTGTACTCTCTCTATTTTGTTGACATCCTTCCTATAATTGGGCGACCAAAATTGTACACCATACTCCAGATTTGGCCTCACCAATGCCTTGTACAACTTTAACATTACATCCCAGCTTCTATACTCAATGCTCTGATTTATAAAGGCTAGCATACCAAAAGCTTTCTTTACCACCCTATCTATATGAGATTCCACCTTCAAGGAACTATGCACGGTTATACCCAGATCCCTCTGTTCAACTGTATTCTTCAATTCCCTACCATTTACCATGTACGTCTTATTTTGATTTGTCCTGCCAAGGTGTAGCACCTCACATTTATCAGCATTAAACTCCATCTGCCATCTTTCAGCCCATTTTTCCAAATGGCCTAAATCACTCTGTAGACTTTGGAAATCCTCTTCATTATCCACAACACCACATTATCCACAATTATTGTCCCTGCTTATTCATGTCCTCCGTCATTTTGGATATTTGGGCACGGACTACATCGTTTTCTTGTTTCAACTCTTCCAGGGTTCTCTTCATCTCAGAGTTGGTATTCTCATTTTTCTTCCTCAGCTGTTTGAAGTCCTCTTTCAGCTGGTAGAGTTGCCTAGCCTGCGCTTGTTTAAGGTCCGTGAACTCGAGTTCTAGCTCAGCCAGATTCTCTCTCAGCTGGTGGCTTGAATTGTGAGGTGTAGGAGGGGTAGAGATGGCCATGGCAGCAGTTGTCTCTAGTGGACTGTCATCTTCATAGTTACCCTGCTCTCTCTCCCTCTCCGTCGCCCCCCTCGCCCCCCCTCGCCCCCCTCTCCCCCTCTTCTCCCCCCCTCCCCCCCCCTCCCCTTCCCCCCTTCCCACCCCCCCCCCCCCCCCCCCCCCCCCCTCCCCTCCCCCCCCCCCTCTTCTCCCCCCTCTTCTCCCCTTCTCCCCCCTCTTCTCTCCCCCTCCACTCTTCTCCCCTCTTCTCCCCCCCCTCCCCCTCCCCTCTCTCCTCCCCTCTTCTCTCACTCCCTCCCCTCTTCTCTCCACGTTCTTGCAGCTGTAAACAGTACAACACAATAGCAAGTTTAGCAATTCAATATTAATTTCTTAGTGTTAGTTAACCTTGTTGATTAGTGTGTGCGTACATATGTGCATGTTGGTCATTCACCGTCTCTCAGTGTTTGCTGTTACGTATTGTGTGCACCCAAGATGTGCCGTATTTCCTTCGCCAAGGATTATTCTTAGTTTGATGTATCATCTAGTTCTTTAAAGTCAGGGGTTGCCACACTGAGTCTTGCCAAAGTCTGCTTTCCTTGTTTTGTCATTTTTTTGCATTTTACCTCCCTTCCTCTCTTCCACCTCTGTTTCAACCTCTCTCTGTCCAAATGTGGCTTCATATTCTGTTCTTCCTCTTGGTTGCCAGAATCTCTTCTCTCCTGTTTTCAACTGCCACCAATATTGGTCACTTAGCCTCTCCTGTCCCCCTCTGCTTCCTCTCCGCCCTCTGCTCTCTCTCACCCCTCTCTTTTTTTCTCTCTCCTTTTTTCTCTCCTCTCTCCCTCTCCCCCCTTTTTCTCTCCCCTCTCACCCCTGCCCTCCCTACCCTCTCTCTGGCCCCCTCTCTTCTCTCCCTCTTTTACTCTTTTCATCCTTTTCCCCTGCCCCTGTTTTTCTCTTTCCCCTCTTTTATTCTCTTTCCCTCTTATCTTTTTCTCTTTCCCTTCTCTCCCCTCTCTTTCTTTCCTCTCCCCTCTTCTTTCTCCCCTTCTTTCGTTTCCCTCTTTCCCTTCTTTTCCCTCCTTTTACCTCTTTCCCCTCACCTCCTCTTCCGTCTTTTCCTCTCTTTTCTAGTTTCCCCTCTCTTTTTTCTTTCCTCCCCCTTTCTCTCCCCTTCTCCTTTCTCCCCCTCTGCTCTTACTTTCATCTACCCGTCTCCTCAGTTCTCTCTCCCCTCTTTTCTCTCATTTCCCCTCTTTTCTCTCTTCCCCTCTTTTTCTCTTTCCCCTCTTTTTTCTCTTCCCCTCTTTTCTCTCTGTTTCCCCTCTTCTCTCTCTCTTCTTCCTCTTTCTCTTTTCCCTCTCTCTCTCTCCCCCTTTTCTCCCCCTTTCTCTCTCCCCTCCTCTCTCTCTCTCTCTCTCTCTCTTTCCCCTCCTCTCTCTCCCCTCTGTCCCTCTTCTCTCTCTCTCCCCTGTCCCCTCCCTCTTCTCTCCCCCTCTCTCCCTCCCCCTCTTCTCTCTCTCCCCCTCCCTTCTCCTCTCTCTCTCCTCTCTCTCTCCCCTCTCTCTCTCTCTCTCTCACTCTCTCGCGCGCTCTCTCTCTCTCTCTCTCTCTCTCTCCCTCTCTCTGCTCTATCTCTCCTCTCTCCCCCCTCCTGTCCCTTCTCCCTCCCTGTCCCTTCTCTCTCTCTCTCCTCCCTTCTCTCTTTCTCTCCCTCTTCTCTCTCTCCTCCGTCTCCACCGGCGGGAGCATCCCACAGTCATTGACCGCGATGTCCCGCCATCGGACCCCAACCCCCACACCAGGGTGATTTCTCCCCTCCCGACCCCCGGACCCTGACACCCACACCGGGTTATTCACCCCGGCCGCGGGGCGCGGGGACAGATGGCTCGGGGCAGAGTAAATCGCTTTGTAAACATGGGGGCCACACACATTCTCTGGCGTGTCTATGACAAGTCTGCATGGCAACGAACAATTTTATTCCCCCCCCCCCCCCCCCCCCTCCCCCCCCCCCCCCCCCCCCCCCAACAAGAAGCAAGTTTTATTACTGTCTCGTTGCGGAATGCACACAAGCTCCCATGCACAAAACAGGCAGCATCACTGGAGAGAAGGAATGGGTGGCGATTCTTGCCAAGACCATTCTTCAGACCTGAAGAGTGCGTCTGAAGAGTCTCGACCCAAAACGCCACCCATTCCTTCTGGGAACGGTTTTGAGGTTGACGTACATTATAAAACCAAAGTTAGTTGTACTTTTATTATAGTGCAATATCTTGACTTTAAAACAAAAACAAAAATGGAAATGTTTTGCCACTCCAGTTTTGTTCAAGGAAGACTAAAGTGTTTTATTTTACATTTTCTTTTGCAGGTTTCTCCAAATCACGGCGTACACTTTGCTGGATTTATTGTGGCATTCATTGTTTCTTTGGCCTTGGTGTGTTTAATTCTCATCACCACCTTCCATATCGGAAGGGTAACTGGCAGGAACCCATGTCTCCAGCGGGTCAGTTAATGAACACATTGTTTTACAGTGTACTTTGCATTGTGTATTACAGTATCCTTGAGGCAGATTTTCCTGTCCTCCTGCTAAAACTGTTAAATTCTCCTTAATGCAGAATTATAGACTAATAATAAATGGAACCAGTGATTCTATGCTGTGCAAGTGCTGGAGTAACTCAACCAGTCAGGCAGCATCTGTGCAGCGTCTCAGGTCAAGACCTTTTTTTAGAGCGACACAGTGGTGCAGCTGGCAGAACTGCAACCTCACAGTACTAGGGATCCAGGTTTGATATCCCAAAGATATGCAAGTTTGTTGAATTAGTTAATTTCCCCCAAATGTGTAGGCAAGTCGATACAAAAGTGGAACAACATAGAATGAATGTGAATGGGTGGTTGATGGACAGCATGCACTTGGTGGGCTGAAGGGCCTGTTTCCCTGTGTATCTTTAAATCAATTTATTGCAGAAAATTTAGGCAAAATACAGTAGTTTAAGTCTAAAGAAGGGTCCCAACCTGAAGCATCGCCTAATCAACCCCTTCACAGATGCTGCCTGACCCACTGAGTTCCTCTAGAAATTTTGGTTTTACTCGAGACTCAAGCATCCACAGTTCTTTGTGTCTTTTTGATATTTGGTTCCATTAATTGTACTTCAGTCAAGGAAACATTAAAATAATGTTCTGCATTTTGTTTCGTATGGAGAGAATGTCATAATGCACTTCTAAAACTCACAATAGTTCAGCTGGAGGAGAAGTTTATTTAGTCATGCATAGAGCAGACTTTCTGATGGCAAAGCCTTCACTTTAAATTGTCCATGTGTGGTGAATGGTTAAACTTATGGCAAAAACCCCCAGTGAGGTGGTTGGAAGAGAGGGTTGTTGTGGCAGGTTGTAGCTGAAGTGAGGTTGTTGGTTCACCACCTTCTTAACCTGTTGCCTTGCACTTCTGTCCTATGAGACGTGTTGTGAGGAGAAGCTTGCACCAGAGGAAATGCAGACAGGCAAGCGTTGAAGAATTAGATGAGTTTTTCATACATGGGCCAAGAGGAACAAGATTCAGAGACCATTTCTAGATGTGAGGTCTAATTCCCTTTCTGCACCTTGCACCTCTCCTTCATCTTCACCACTGCCACCACCATTAAAATCAGGGCCCAGGGTATTTAGCATTGCAAAAAATGATGTTGCCTGACCCGCTCTTTACTCCGCTTTTTGTGTCCACCAAATGACCAATGGGCTAAGATCAGGGCCCAGGGTAGCCGGTTCAAATCCCGCTTGGAGTGCATACTGTCGTTGTGTCCTTGGGCAAGACACTTCACCCACCTTTGCCTGTAATGGAATGTTACGGCGGCAGGCGCGGGCACACCGCGACGCCCTGTGTCTCCCTTTCAAGGGAGATGCTAAAAAAATGCTTTTTGTGTACTGTACCTGACAATGACAATAAATTGGAGCATTTCATTTTCGTGCAACAGGTTACAATCTGCCTGAATCTAGTCTATACACAACAAATGAAAAACTGGCAGATTTTAACATCTTGTGTGCCATTCCCATTTACGGTGTGTGCTAAACTATGCAATTTGCAGTTTTTTAAACAGGTAAAGAGAAAGCAGTCAAATGAAAGTTCCTCAGTATCCGATGATGGAGCAAAGAGCTTACAGGAATATATCCGACTTCAGGACAGAGTGATTGACATTTTGCTGCTTGAAGACCCACAGAACATGACTCGTGCATTGAATGAGTAAGAGCTCGGCATGAAACATTTCCAAGTAAAACTTTGACTAGTACAATGTTAATAATTGAAGACGAATTTAGGAAGATAACATTTCTCTGTGACAAATTATTCTTTAGTTTGACTAAGAAAAATGTACTAATCCTTTGGGCCCAAAGAGAGAAGACGATGCCGATGCATTTTTAATCATGATGTTGCTCGGAGGCTTCAGATCAATTCACGTGGCACACAATCAATATCACAACCCTAGGGGAAACATTAGCACATCTTATCTCATTAACTAATTCATGTCCCTCCAAATCAATAGAAATTGTGCGAGAACTCATAGTGACTTAATTGGTTCCAGTATAAATCACAAAATCCAACAGTTTGATGTATGCTGCAGTGTGTAAAACAAGGCAGAGTTTGATTTTTATTGAACCGCTGTGAAACCATTTTGATGCTTATTGTCCCAGAGAACTTGATTCATGATTTTGTGGAATAACAGTACTTAAAACATCCAAATAAACCTTTGCCTGTGGTGTATTCAGCTGTAATGTGGCACAGGCAAAGGTTTATTTGGATGTTTTAAGTACCCACTTTACGTATGGGAAGATATTAGAAAGGCTGGGCTTTTTCTCCCTGGAGCTGAGGAGGCTGAAGTGTATCAGAATTATATACGATTATGAGAGGTGTAGATAGGGTGGATGGTCAAAAATATTTTCTCCATGATAAGGGTATCAAAAAGAGCACATTGTTTGAAGGTGAAGGGTGGGAGACTTAAAGAGGATCTTATATGCTAAATTCTGTACACAGAGTAGTTGATATCTGGAACACATGCATTTTGTTGTCTCTGTACTGTACACTGACAATGACAATTAAAATTGAATCTGACATTGCCAGAGAAAGTGGAGTAAGAAACAGTGACCATCTAGGAGGTATTTAGACATACAACTAAATAGAAAAGGCATTTAAGGAATGCGGGTAGATGGGCAAAACGATCAGCATGGACATGATGGGCTGAAGGACCTGCTTCTGTGCAGTATAACTAACTGGAAGGATTCTTTATGCCTGCATGAAGCTGGCATCAGATCCTTTGTATAAATGAAAAATCAACTATTGGCCGTTTGAATTCTCTTTCGCATTCATCATTTGGCCCGAGGGCACCCTACATTTTGTAGTGAGACTTTCAGATCACTTGCTGAAGTAATGAACGATTTTGGCTAGAAAAAAACCCCATCCACCAGCTGTTTGTTGAAGAGCATAGGTGGTCCCACTGATGCCTTGGCTAATGTATATCTTTCAGCAAGCATCACCGTAGGAGATGGAGATTGCATCACCAATTATGTTGAATTTTGCAGAATTGATATTTCCGAAGTACAAATGTAACTATTTCAAAGAAAAATATTTGCTGAATGTAAAATTGATCAATTCATTTTCAAATGCGTCGTTACATTGCAATGCCCTCGTACATGTCCACTCTCGCTCTTTTGCTCTCAGGCTCCATCTTGTTTTCTCTTGCTGTCTATCCCCCTTTTCCCATCTCTCATAAACTATGTCTCTCTCCCATGCTCGGTTTTGTGTGCCGTTTCCTGCTTTCATTCATTTTGTCTGTAAGCCAGACAATATACAAATGACACTCACTAAGTATTGCACATTCACAGTATTGCAATGAATGGCATCAAAAACACACAGAGCTGATTAGAAAGAGGGATGATGGAGAGGAAAATGTCTTCCCTTCTGGTTCAACTTTCTGTTGTTGTAGTACTGTACCCAATTTGCACATGGAAGTATCTGGTCAACATTGTAGGCTAACTGATACTGTCTGTCTGCTCTTCATACTCTACTAATATCCACAATAAATACATATCCAACACAATTGGCACTAAAATTGTTTACGCCTCTTCGGAACTCCAATAACACCCAAAGATTGCACAGAAAGGCCAAATTTTTCTACTAATATTTGCAAAAATGTGATGATTGAATTCCATTCTTCTATGTCCTCATTTCCATAATTGGATGCTTATCTGTTATACTGTACCTGTGTTTGCTACTGGTGGTGTGTTAAATTAAGTTCACATCCAAAAAGCTTCATTTACTTCACTTTTCTGGCCTCTGTTGCTTTTGTATTTCAATTTATTATTTTGTATGTCCACATAGCTATTGATGCATTTTGAAAAAGACCCAGATCTTTTATTTCAACTCTTGAACAAGGTCTTATAATCCTGTTCATATCGTACATGGTAGCTTACTGTTCATTAATGCAACTGCTTCCCAGTGCAGTATTCCTATTGACCCGAAAGATCAAAACCTTTCCTGCAATTCTTTGAATAAAGTCCAATTGCTGGTAAAAAATAATCTTATTTTTAAGGATGATGCACTTCAATTCTGAGCATTAATGCAACAGCAGAACCTCATGCAGGTAAAATATTATCAGGCTTTAGCTGATCCCACACAACTATTGAATGAAATCACATTCCGAGCAGTTTATTCAGTCTTTTTGCTTGCTATTTCTTGTCTCTCTTCTTGACTCCCTGTCTCTTTTACTTGCTCTCTTTGTCTGTCCATATTTCTTTCATGAAGCATACAAGAAAAATCACATAGGAAATGGAAGAAGATAAGAAATAGAAGCAGGAGGAGGCCCATTAATTTCTCGTGCCTGCTGTACCATTCAGTAAGATCATGAACATGGATGACCTTCCATCTCAGCACCATCTTCAAACACTGAATCTATACCGTTTGATTCCATTAATACCTAAACATATTCTGATCTCTGAACATGCACAACCTGATCAGTAATATACTGTGGAACATCACTGTGAAAATTGATCCGGCATCTTGCTAGACCCAATCTTCCATCAATCATTGCTTTCTGATGATTGGACAGTGTTTCACAATGGTTCCATTTGCTTTCATGTGATATTTTGCTGTAAAATGCCACAGTAACTCTATTAACCTATTTTTCCATATGGTCACTACTGAACAGAACAGAAGGTTAATTCCTGAAGAATTCAGAAATATACAAAAAAAAAAATAGTGTTTTATTCATTTAAAACATGTGTATTTGATAGAACAAATGTAAAAGCAGTATTTACCTTGTTTACTGTCGATTACATGATATTCAGTTCCATTCCCAATTTCTCAGTAAATAAAGCCCCGTCTCCTTGCTTTTGCCGCCACACCAGCATCTCCTCCTGTGTGCGTGCGGAAATATCTGGACAACATTCGGACATAGATATATAAATGGACCAGCAAAAGTGTAAGGCAGTTAATATCTCAACTAAAATAAGGTCTGATCACCTATCCTTGACATTCAATAGCATTAGGTAGACAAAAATGCTGGAGAAACTCGGGCGCGGCAGAATCTATGGCGCGAAGGAAACGGGCAACGTTTCGGGCCGAAACCCTTCTTCAGAAATCCTTCTTTATGTCGGCCGGAAACGTGGTCTATTTCCTTCGCTCCATAGATGCTGCTGCACCCGCTGAGTTTCTCCAGCATTTTTGTGTACCTTCGATTTTCCAGCATCTGCAGTTCCTTCTTGAACATTCAATAGCATTATATGGCCCAGGCTGTACCTTCAATATTCTGGGTGGTCACCATTACCCGGAAATTGAACTGTATTGGTCACACGAATAGGAATATGAATACTTTATTGTCACATGTGATGAGGCACAGTGAGATTCTTTGCTTGCATACACTATGTATACAAATAGCAGCCACCTACGGCACTGACAAATTTACAAAGCACGCCAAAAGGTTTTATATTCTACGGACCTATCTCCAAAGTTGTATTATTGATAAATAATTTATTCTATTCTTTTTTATCGTGTTTTTTTTTCTCTTCTTTCTCACTATCTATAAAAAAAATAAACAAATAGAAGCAGTTAATATATAATTGATAAATGAGGATCCCTGTTACTCTGATAGCTGGAATCCCATCTATTAACAATATGTAATTGATATACTAAATGTGTTTTGATTATGATATATACATGCTTATAATAGAAATATTAAAAAAAAAAAAATAAAAAAAAAGGTTGGGGCCTTTACCTACCTGAATTAATAAGTTTCCAAAAATACAATGGAAGTTCAGTAGACTCAGGCCAAACTAACATTTGGAAACAATGCAGTTGCTGGAATCTTGGGCAAAAAAACATAGCATTGGAGGAACTCAGCGGGTCAGGCAACATCAATTGAAGGAAGTTAATATTTGGATCAGGACTCTTCTTCAGACTGCAGTAGAGGAGAGTAAGCTGAAAAAGCTTACCTTGACTCCATACTATCCCCCTTGGTCAAATCCCTTCCCACCTATGTTCTAGACACCTCAGACATTCTCCGCCGCCTTCGCGCATTCCACTCTCTAGGCCCTCACCCCCTCATCTTCACCATGGATGTCCAGTCACTCTACACCTCCATCCCCCTCAAAGCCCTCCAGTTCTTCCTCGACCAGAGGAGCAACCTATACCCAGCCACTGACACTCTCCTCCGCCTAGCGGAGTTGGGCCTCACCCTCAACAACTTTACGTTTGACTCCTCCCATTTCCTCCAAACACAAGGCGTAGCTATGGGCACACGCATGGGCCCCAGCTACGCCTGCCTCTTTGTCGGGTACGTTGAACAATCCTTGTTCAATACGTACCTGGGCCCCATCCCCGACCTCTACCTCCGTTACATTGACGACTGCTTTGGGGCCACCTCCTGCACCCACACACAACTGACTGACTTCATCCACTTCACCACCAACTTCCATCCGGCACTCCAATACACCTGAACCATTTCCGACACTTCCCTACCATTCCTTGACCTCACCATCTCCATCGCAGGGGACAGACTTCAAACCAACTGACTCACATGGCTATCTGGACTACACGTCTTCCCACCGTGCCCCCTGTAAAGACTCCACCCCCTACTCCCAATTCCTCCGCCTACGCCGCATCTGTTCCCAGGATGAGACATTCCTCACCAGGGCATCGGAAATGTCCTCGTTCTTCAGGGAACGGGGATTCCCCTCCGCCACCATAGATGAGGCTCGCACCAGGGTCTCATCCATACCCCGCAACACTGCTCTCTCTCCCCATCCCCGCACTCGCAACAAGGGCATAGTCCCCCTAGTCCTCACTTTTCACCCCACCAGCCGGCAAATACAACAAATCATCCTCCGCCATTTCCGCCACCTCCAACGTGACCCCACCACTCGCCACATCTTCCCACCTCCCCCTATGTCTGCCTTCCGCAAAGACCGCTCCCTACGCAACTCCCTTGTCAATTCTTCCCTTCCCTCCCGTACCACCCCCTCCCCGGGCACTTTCCGTTGTAACCGCAAGAAACAAGAAATGCAACACATGTCCCTTCACCTCCCCCCTCGACTCCAAGGACCCAAGCAGTCGTTCCAGGTGCGACAAAGCTTCACCTGTATCTCCTCCAACCTCATCTACTGCATCCGCTGCTCTAGATGTCAGCTGATTTACATCGGGGAGACTAAGCGGAGGTTGGGCGATCGTTTCGCCGAACACCTCCGCTCAGTCCGCAAGAACCTACCTGAACTCCCGGTGGCTCAGCACTTCAACTCCCCCTCCCATTCCCAATCCGACCTCTCTGTCCTAGGTCTCCTCCATTGCCAGAGTGAGCAACACCGGAAGTTGGAGGAACAGCACCTCATATTCCGCCTGGGTTGCTTGCGTCCGGATGGCATGAACGTTGAATTCTCCCAAATTTGCTAGCCCTTGCTGTCTCCTCCCCTTCCTTAACCCTCGAGCTGTCTCCTCCCATCCCCCCGCTCTCGGGCTCCTCCTCCTCCCTTTTTTCTCCCCCCCCATCCCCCATCAGTCTGAAGAAGGGTTTCGGCCCGAAACGTCGCCTATTTCCTTCACTCCATAGATGCTGCTGCACCCGCTGAGTTTCTACAGCATTTTTGTGTACCTTCGATCTTCCAGCATCTGCAGTTCCTTCTTGAACACAACAAGCTGAAAAAGAGGTTTGAGTCTTTTCTAGGTTCTCCCCCCCCCCCCCCCCCCTCCCCCCCCCTTCCACTCCATCAGTCTGATTGAAATGTTGAATGTCCATTTCCCTCTATAAATTCTGCCTGGTCTGCTGAGTTCCTCCAATACTTTGTTTTTTTCTAAAGCAGCCGTCTTGATTATTACCCCCATTCACCACCCAATGCTTTCATTATTGCCACATAGTCATTACATTGTTTACTATCTAAAATGCACTGCAATTACGTGCCTGGTCTCCTTTCAACACCACCTCCCATGGTTGGCATCATTGCAATTTACTCAGAAAATATTCAAGAGAATATGGGCCAAACATATTTTAAAAAATGGATAAATAATGAAAAGTAAAACTGAATTCCAGAATTAGAATACAACTCCACTGTTCCACCATTCATGTGTACTGCCAGGATGAATTTCAAACCTAGCAAGTTTCATTAAGTCCTATTCCTACCACTGAAAGTTTTTGATTCACCTTAGAACCATTTGCTTGCTTTTCACTTTCCAATGCAAACCTATAGTACCCTGAAACAAACTCAACATTAAATCACGCTCACCTTGAGTTCAGTCCCACATTTACTGTTGGGTGCTCAAGATGAATTAAAATAACCAGTAATCAAGATCACTGCTAATATTCAAATGGTTAGAAAAATAAAGAATATTCAACTGGTTAGAAAAAATATAGAATCAACATACCAGTACTTGTGATAGCTCCAATTGAGCTTACAGGCAGCAATGTCTTTGGTCTGTAACGATATGATTCACTCATTCTGCACCAAAAACCTTCAGACAGTGGCGCAATTGGTAGATCCTCTGTCTCACAGCGCCAGAGATCTGGGTTCGATCCTGACCTCGGTTGTTGTCTGATCGCACATTCTCCCTGTCACCGTGTGCGGTTCCATCAGGTGCACCAGTTTCCTCCCACATCCCAAAGACGTGCGGGGTTTGTGTAGGTTAATTAGCCTCTGTAAATGCCCCCGGTGTGTAGGGAGTGGATGAAAAAGTGGGATAACATAGAACTGGTGTGAACTGCTGATTGATAGCCAGCATGGACTCGATGGGCCAAAGGGCCTGTTTCCATGCTGCATCTTGGAACTGCAATCTCCCATTTATTGTTTTTCAATTTATGTTTTAATATTCCAGTATTCATTATCTTTATGTTACACAAAAAAGCTGGAGCAACTCAGCGGGTGCAGCAGCATCTATGGAGCGAAGGAAATAGGCAACGTTTCGGCTGCACCCGCTGAGTTTCTCCAGCTTTTTTGTGTAACCTTCGATTCTCCAGCATCTGCAGTTCCTTCTTAAACACTTCATTATCTTTATTCCTGATTTACTTTTCTTAATTCCTCATAATTTAAATTAGACACAATATAACACTCAGTTTCTGTCCTACAGCTTGCATGTACTGAATACAATACAAATGGATACAGATTTGGAATATCATCGCAAAAAACTGAACCTGGATGCAATTCTGTTGTTGCTCAGGAGTTTCAAGCACAACAAAGACCTTTCACCCCTTTTAGAGGAAAGGTTCAAAATTATTTTCAGAGAACAGTTTGAAGAGACGGAGAACAGGCTGAGCATGGAGCATGAAGAGATGTTAGCCATATTAGCAGCTCAAAGTAACCAAGACACCAGGCATAAGATGGAAGCACTCTATAAGAAGCAGCAACAAGAGGACAGAGAAGTCGAGCTCCTCGTGCAGAATGTAGATGACGAGGTATGTCAACAAGCCATAATCTTATGCTGTGTAATTGCGAGAGTGAATGTTAGAAATTAATCTGGCAAGTAAATTCATGAAGGCGATATTAATTAGAATATGAATCCATGTGCGAATCTTGAATTTTATTTTGCAAAACAAAAAAATCAAAGGCTTCTTAACTAAGAATCCTGGACATATCCTCAGCAGATTACAGCTATGCCTACCAAACTGGAGTTTTTTTTTTAACTGTAAAATGCTGCTGATTTCCTTTTTCGATATCTAGGCCACCACTGACTTTCCGGCACCCTTAGTTTCAGAGCCTTTCTGGATTATCCATTTTGCCGGACTAATAGAGGTCACGGCCTCCGAGAGGAGTCGAATGGTACCAGAACTGTCTGCCTAGGCCGCTGAGGGGCTGAGATATCGGCCTGCGAAGTCGGCTATGGGAATGGATCTGCTGGCTTCGACAGGGCCGGAGTTCCAGAGCCCTGGTCGAGGGGGCAAATCCGATCAGCTGCGCAAGTCCAGATGAGGTCGAGATCGGACGCCTTACCTAGTCTGGGGGCCACGTTTACAGGGTGACATCTGGGGGGAATTTTAAGTGTGTTCACATAATTCTACCGGTATTAAGGGAGGTGCTGTACCACCAGCTGCCAGAAAATTGTAGGTGGACCCGTATGTTGTATTCCTGTGTTTCGTTTTGCAGTTGTACAACTAGATATTGAGCAATGCGAGTGAACTTGGGACGGGAAATTCTGATGGGAGATTCTGACGTCTCTGAATATTCCTGGAATTGGGTTTATAACAACAAGAACGGTAACATTCCAAGGTGTTGTGTGCTGTTTAACAATCCTTACATGTTCAAGGGTTTTAACTACACACGTTTCCACTTTGCAGTGTGCATGGAGAAAATAAGATAAGCTTGGGGCCAGGTGGATGACAAGGACTTGAGTCCTGGTGAGTAGGTAGAGAGGGAGGGGGGGGAAGGCTAAAAGGCTTGATGGGGATTAGCAGGGTTTTTGGGGGTCCGTGCTGATCAATCTGTAAAGGGGTTTGGGTAGCGTCTATTACCGGGGCTCATGAATTGAAGTGTGTGTTGGAATTGAGGAAATCAGGGTCATGGGAGTTAATTGAGGAACAAGTGTTAGTTGGGGAATGAGTTTGGGTCAGCAAATTGGTGAGTGGAGTTGGGACAAGGGATTGCCTTGAGGAAGGGCATTCTGTTGGCTGTGTAGTCAGAAGGACTGACCTTAAAGTGGGCCCACCTGCAGACTCCCAACATAAGTCAAACGGTGTCAGATCATTGTTGCATGAATTGTCCATGTATGGTCATTCATGCATATGAATGTTAGTGAATGTTAGAGCAGTGATGCCCAGACATGGTTTGCAGGCTGCCGAGCATCATTAAGCACTTCCATAATCCTCTGTGCACTTAATGGCAGGCGCATGAAGGACCCTTAAAAACAATTTTATTTTCCACTGAAATTGATTGGTGGCCCACAAAAACATGCATGTTGCACAGTCCAATTTGTAAACAGAGTATTCCCAATGGGCTATGTTGTATTATTTCTGTTCAGCTTTACTTCACTAGCTTGGCAAGGTCAAAGTGCTGCTAGATGATGCATGACAAATGCTTGAAATGTGTGTTTCCTCAGATTGCTGTGGGCTTGTTTTTAAAAACAGCCTGCAATAATATGCTTGACTAAGCTTGAGGAATGGTACCTTTCACTTTTGCATGATCTTTTGCTGCTAAATATCACAGTAGCTCCTTTATTTTCCCCATGTGGTCCGCCATTCAGGCCAGAGGTTTAATTCTTGAAGAATTTGCATACAAGGACACAATCATATGTTTAATAGAACAAAGACAGGGTATGTTTTTTTTTAAGTTGTGTGAGGTTGAATGTCATGGTGTTCATAGGGACCTTGTGTGTCCCCGTGCATGAATCACTGAAAGTTAGTACAGTATGTGGGTTTAGCAGGTAATTGAAAAGGCAAGTGGTATTTTGGTGTTTATTACACAAGGATATGATTGCAAGTCTAAAGGGCAAAATTGTATCTTCTTTGTACTTTTCGTCGGCGGGATTGAGGATGACTTGTTTCAGGTCCAAATCTTTGGGAACTACAGGCTCTTTCACAGATGCCTGGTGAGACTGGTGGGTACGGCTTTGACTTTGACTCTGACATCGGGGGGGGGGGGGAGAGGGCGGGGGAGTGCAGTGGAGAGATAAGTTTATTTGGCCTTCCATCACAGCAATGTGATGGATGTTTATGTAAATTATGTTGTGTCTTGGGTCTATTTGTTTGTAATGTATGGCTGCAGAAACAGCATTTCGTTTGGACCTCAAGGGGTCCAAATGACAATTAAATGTATCTTGTATCTTGTATCTTGTAATCTCTTTGAACTGAGCTTCTGCATGCTCCTGTCACAAGGACCCATGGTACTCAGTGACACCCTTCATTTTGAACACACATTTTCATTTCATTTATGATATTGAAGGAGGCTTTTCGACCCATCAATTCTATGCTAGTTCTCAGGGCAATCTCATAAATCCTATTTCCCCCACATGTCCATGTAATATTCTCACGTGAGCATCAACTTCTCCCACCCCCTCCCCTTCTTCTCGACCCCCAACATCGGGAACATGTTTCCTGCCTCTAGCGTGTCCAAACCCTTAATAATCGTATATGTGTCAATAAGATCTCCTCTCATCCTTCTAAATTCCAGTGTATACAAGCCCAGCCGCTCCATTCTCTCAGCATATGACAGTCCCACCATCCCGGGAATTAACCTGGTAAACCTACGCTGCACTCCCTCAATAGCAAGAATGTCCTTCCTCACATTAGGGGACCAGAACTGCACACAATTGAACATGTTCACTGGTTTGATTCCTGGTTTGTTACGTGAGGAGAGATTGAGCAGAATCAACCTGTACTACCTTTACAAGGGTATAATTTAAGTGTACAAATCAGGGCCAGATTTAGATGAAGAGAGGCACTAGGCTATTTCACTTGTGAGCACCCTCCCCCCCTCCCAATCTCCCACCCCCACGACTAGAGGACCAAGGCTACCCAACAGTGACAGTGTGACACTTTTAGATCCTACTGTATGTTGTCATTAAACAGTTGGTTTTAAAATACATATTGGATTCACCGCGGAGCGGGCGATGCCTTACCTGGATCGCCGTTTGCGGCTCTGGAGTGTTGGGCCTGCTGCTTCAACATCAGAGTTGTGGTTTGCGGAGCTCCCAGCCTTGGGCTGCACTGATTTCAACATCGCAGAGCCCTGGGATCCCTTTGCCGAGGGCCGCCAGCGTGAATATCCGCCCAGCTCAGCCTGTAGACTTCGGGAGCCGCGGTCTGCGGTAGGAAGTGGCCGATTCAGAACTCGAAGCCGCTGAGGGTCTTCTGTTCCGACGTCGGAGTTCCATCATCCCGACGAGAGGGCCTGAGCATCGGGCCGCCCCTAGCGCCGATTGCGGGGGGCTCGTTGGAGACGGGAACAGGGATCATCAATGGGGGCGAGGACTCCTTCCCATGGAAGAACGCTGTGAGGCGGAGGCAGCGGAAGAAAAACTCCAAATCGTGGAGGGCGCAGAGGTCATTGTGGTGGGGATGGAGGGGACAAAGGCGAGGCCTCTGCTGAGGACAGACGAGGGGGGTATGAGGACTGTAGTGTGGGTGGGGAAGAGCTGGGGTCACATGGTTTGAGGGGGATGGGGAAGACCCAGCGGAACAGCCACTGATGTTACCAGGGTCAAGGGGACTGGCACTAGGAGCCAGCGCAGTAAAACCCAGGGGAGTTGGAGTCTGCAGCGTGGAAACTTCAGGCCCGGTGCTGAGCCCAGGATGCAGGTAAGGCGATGGCTGAGGTGTGTTGGAGAGCAGTGGAGTGGCGAGGGTGGGTGGAGTCAATGGTGGAAGACCGCAGGGAGTGGAGACCGGGTCAGCGGGCGAAGCGTGGGAGGTCCCGGTGGGCGGATGGTCGATGGGGCGGCGAGGTTCGGTGGGCCGGGTGAGGCGGTGATGTTCGATGGGCCTGGTGCGGCAGCTATGTTCGGTGGGCCCAGTGAAACAGCAAGGTGAGTAGGCCTCGTGTGCGGTGGCGAGGTGAGTAGGCCCCGTGTGCGGTGGCGAGGTTAGTAGGCCCCGTGTGCGGTGGTGAGGTGAGTAGGCCCTAGTGGGGCGGCAAGGTGGGTAGGCCCCAATGGGACAGCGAGGTCAAAGATCCAAGGATCTTTGGAGCAAATTCCTCTCCGGCAACGAATATAAACCTCACCTGCATTTTAATCCCCACCCACACCTCCAAAGCATCCGGAATCGCAAGCACAGCGCCACTGATGGTAGGTTTTGTAACAACGCCGCAATGTCAAAAGTTTTATACACCTTGGCGGAGCGAAGCCGAGACCCACTTAGATCTCGAGGTCCTAAGCTTAAGCTGATGAAGCTGGTACGTAAATCCGGCCCTGGTACAAATAGACTGGGTAGCTGCAAGCTTGGCTGGGGTGTCCAAAACAAGGGTCGCAGAGTCAAAACAAAGGTTTGGCACACCAGAGGACAGACAAAATAAATGTTATTCACCCAGAAATTGGTGATTCTTTAGGATTCAATTCACTTGCTGAATATATTCATAGTCGTACAGCACAGAAACCGATCCTTCAGCCTAACTTGCCCATGACGACCAAGGTGCCCCATCTACACTAGTCCCCAACTGCCCACGTTTGGCCCATATCCCTCCAAATCTTTCCTATCACTCTACCTGTCCAAATGTCATTTAATGTTGTCATAGTATCCACCGTAATTACCTTGTCTGGCGGCTCGTTCCCTGTACCCACCTTCTTTGGTGTGAAAACTGCTCCTCAGGTTCTTATTAAATCTTTCACCTTAAACCTATGTACTATGTTTAGGCCCTCAAATCCTGGCAACATCCTTGTAAATCTTCTCTGTATTTCCAGCATAATGGCATCTTTCATAGAAACATAGAAACATAGAAAATAGGTGCAGGAGTAGGCCATTCGGCCCTTCGCGCCTGCACCGCCATTCAATATGATCATGGCTGATCATCCAACTCAGTATCCTGTACCTGCCTTCTCTTCATACCCCCTGATCCCTTTAGCCACAAGGGCCACATCTAACTCCCTCTTAAATATAGCCAATGAACTGGCCTCAACTACCATATAGCAGTAGTTCATATACAACAGGGTGACCAAAACTGAACACAATACTCCAAATGCAGCCACACCAACATCTTGTAAAACTGCAACATAACTTCCCAACTTCTTTACGCAGTGCCTTGACTAATGAAGGCCAATCAACCGAAAGCCTTCTTCACCACTCAATCTACATATGATGCCTCTTTCAACTATTTACCTGCACTCCTCGATCCCTCTGCTCTACCACTCTCCCCAGGCTCCTGTCATTTACTGTGAAGGTACTGCCCTGCTTTAATTTCCGAAAAAGCAACGCATCGCACTTATCTGCATTAAACTCCATTAACCGTTCCTCAGCCTACTTGCCCAACTGATCTCAACTCTCAGATCCTTACTCAAATGCATATACAAATGCGCCCTGATTTACGATGCTTCGACTTACGATATCTCGACTTTATGATGGTGCAAACGCTCGGCAGCGACAGCGAGCTGCACGTCACTTCTGGTCACGTGATCATATTGTATTAGGACATTTTCGATTTACGGTGGGTTTATCGGAACGTAACCCCATCGTAGGTCGAGGAGCAGCCGTATATCTTCTCTCTGAGAATCCAGAACTCAAATGTTTTTTTTATATTAAGGGAATCGTGCGATGTGGGTTTACACGGGAAAGCATAACTGAGATATGATCAATCGTGACCATATTGAATGTGGAGCAAGTTCAAGGGTCGGAATAGCCTGTTTCTGTTTGTATTTCAGATGCTCTTATGTATAAGGAAAGTGGTGTTAATGCATGAGCATTCAAACAAATAGAGAATATTCAACACAAAAAAGGATGGATTGTACTGATTTTTAGTTATCAGTTCTGCAGAGAATTACTTCCTGGCTCCATTTCAGTCTGCTTTGAATGTGAAATGTGAGGTTATCCACTTTGATGGCAAGAACAGGAAGGCAGATTATTATCGGAATGGTGTTGGATTAAGAGAAGGGGAGGTTCAACGAGACCTAGATGTCCTTGTACATCAGTCAGTGAAAGTAAGCATGCAGGTGCAGCAGGCAGTAAAGAAAGCTAATGGCATGTTAGCCTTAATTGCAAGATGATTTGTATTTAGGAGCAAGGAGGTCCTACTGAAATTGTACAGGGCCCTGGTTAGACTGCACCTGGAGTATTGTGTGCAGTTTTGGTCACCTAATTTGAGGAAGGACATTATTGCTATTGAGGGATTGCAGCGTAGGTTCACCAGGTTAATTCCCGGGATGGCGGGACTGACATATGCTGAAATAATGGGTTGATGGGCTTGTATTCACTGGAGTTTAGAAGGATGAGAGGGAATCTTATAGAAACATATAACATTCTTAAGAGATTGGACTGGCTATTGCAGGAAAAAAATCCTGATGTTGGTGGACTTCAGAACCAGGGGTCACAGTTTAAGAATAAGGGGTTGGCCATTTGGGACTGAGCTGTGAAAAACATTTTCACCCAGAGAGTTGGGAATCTGTGGAATTCTCTGGAAGGCAGTGGAGGCCAATTCACTGGATGTTTTCAAGAGAGAGTTAGATTTAACTCTTAGCGCTAACGTAATCAAGGGATATGGGGAAAAAGCAGGAACGGGGTACTGATTTTGGATGATCAGCCATGATCATATTGAATGGCGGTGCTGGCTCGAAGGGCTGAATGGCCTACTCCTGCACTTAGTTTCTATGTTTTCCATACCTGGGAAAGATTCACCAGGACTTTGCTGAATGCCATGTCACACCATTGATAACATCAGTCTGCTGCTTATCCCTATCCTATCACTTCACCTCCCCACAACTCTTCCCATCGTTTCCAGTCCCCACCACTCTCCTGATCTTCCTCATTCTTTCTGATTGACCCCCACCCACCAGTGACACTGTATCTAAGATAACGATACAGCAGCATAAAATCCAAGTCAATTTCATTGACAAATTGTCTGCAGCTGTTCAGTAGAGAGTGCAGGTGGCTAACCTCGAGAGTACAAATTGAGATATTATTTTGTACCATTAATTCTACAGACTTAATTTTCCCTTCTCTGATCTTAGATCAAATCCACACCTCTGAAGTAACAATCCTCTTTGTACATGTGAATCAGAGTTAATTGTGGCTTTCTGACAGAATGATGAAAGTGATTTTGCTTTGAGAGAAGATAGCAGTATTTGTTTGACAGAATGTAAGTCCCATTGAAGTTTCAGCTGTAATTTTTTTTAATGACTGTTCCATTTCTCTTTTATTCTCTTGCTTATTAGGATTATAGAGTTCTGGTTTTGTGTTTGAAGACAAATTTTATTTCACACCATGCATGAGCACTGGAGATTGTAGATGTCTTTTTTTTTAAATCAGGGATTCATTACAAAAGTAATGCTGTGCTAACATTGTCATTGTTTATAGGAAATACTATTTTGTGCTGCAATAATCAACATTGTATAAGTGGCATTTATTAGAACTACAATCAGTTTTGCTCCCCCATCAGTGGCCATTTCACATTCAAAAGTTTAAAATGCAACCACGGGTATATGTGGTTTACTCCATAGTAATTCATTCATCATTGTGCCCTGTGTTTGAAAACTCTTTTTCTGCCTACTGACACATAACGTGGTAACATCTCCTTCATTGATTATTGGCATCAGTGATGAAGCATTGGATTCTTTAGTTGTTGGGAAGGAAGGGCTTGTGTCCAATTAATGTTGTGCCATTATTAGTGAGCAGCATCCTTCCAATATTTAAAGGCTGTTGACCTGATTTTAGCTGTGCTCACTCCAACAACATCACTCTGGCGCAGCTGGTAGCACCAGAGCACCAGAGATCCGGGTTTGATCCTGACTTCATTGCTGTCTGTGTGGAGTTTGCATGTTTCCCTGTGCCCTCGTGGATTTCCACCAGGTATCCCTGTTTCCTCTCGCGTCCCAAGACGCGTGGTTTTGTAAATTAATTGGCCTCTGTACATTGCCCTTACTGTGTAGGGTGAGAAATGGAAAGTGAGATAATATAGAATTATTATGTAAGGGCGATCGATGGCCATTGTAGACTCAGTGGGCCCTTTTTCCTAGCTGTAAAAACTCTACATTTTAAACAACAACCATCTATAGCTGCTCACTCTTTTAACACTGTTCAGACATTTGAAAATGTCCAAGCATGGAGTATGTTAACTACTAGGAAATGCGCAATGAAAACATTGTACTCTGAATAGTGCATTTATACTGGACCTGAACCTCTTGCAGTCTGCTGATCTTAATTCCTTGGAATGTCACACTATGGTTATGTGGAGGCATGAGACACTGCAGATGCTGGAATCAGGAGCAGCAAACAATCTGCTGGAGGAACTCGGCAGGTCTGTGGCGGGAAAGGAATGGACAATGTTTCAGGCTGAAACCCCGTATCAGCACTGAGAGTGGAGAGGGGAGCTAGGCAGTGTAATGTGGATGGTGAGACAGTCACAAAAGATGATTGGTGAACCGAGAAGGGGTGAAGGATGATAAACAGATGGAACCAGGTAGGGGAAGGGATCGAGTGGGACGATAAAGGCAGGTAGATGATGGATGGAGGCATAAGAGAGAAAAAAGAGGAAGCAAATGGAACCAAGGGAGGAGAGGGTTGGAGACAGCTGCTGGAAGGGGTTACACCGGAAAACAAAGGTTTTAGTACAATCTGATCATTGTGAAAGGTGATAGTGGAGCCATTAGGGAAGAGATGACTGGCAGGTGTTTAATCAAAGACTTTGTCAATATTTGCAGCAAAGAAAGTCTTTACAAGTGTTTACAAGTTCCTGAAGGTGTTTAAATGCCAAAGCCCAAAATCAAGCCAAGGCAAGAATTCCCAGTTGGCAATAATAAGTTAAACATTGCTTGTCACGTCATCGGAAATGTTCACCATCTCATTTACTTCATTTAACCAGTCAATGCATAGACTTGTGCAGAGAACACAGATTTACAGTGCCCTCCATAATGTTTGGGACAAATACCCATCATTTATTCAGTTGCCTCTGTACTCCACAATTTGAAATTTGTAATATAAAAAATTGCATGTGGTTAAAGTGCACGTTGTCAGATTTTAATAAAGGCCATTTTTATACATTTGAGTTTCACACTGTAGAAATTACAGCTGATTTTATACATAGCCCCCCCATTTCAAGGCACCATAATGTTTGGGACACATGGCTTCACGGGTGTTTCGAATGGCTCAGGTGTGTTTAATTGCCTCCTCAATGCAGGTATAAGAGAGCTCTCAGCACCTAGTCTTTCCTCCAGTCTTTCCATCACCCTTGGAAACTTTGATTGCTGTTTATCCATATGAGGACCAAAGTTGTGCCAATGAAGTTAAAGAAGCCATTATGAGAGTGAGTAACAAGAATAAAACTGTTAGAGACAGCAGCCAAACCTTAGTCGTACCAAAATCAACTGTATGGAACATCACTAAGAAGAAATAGAGCACTGGTGAGCTTACTAATTGCAAAGGGACTGGTGGGCCAAGGAAGACCTCCACAGCTGGTGACAGAAGAATTCTCTCTATAATAAAAAAAAATCCCCAAAACACCTGTCCGACAAATCAGAAACACTCTTCAAGAGTCAGGTGTGGATTTGTCAATGACCACTGTCCGCAGAAGACTTCATGAATATAAATACAGAGGCTCCACTGCAAGATGCAAACCACTGGTTAGCTGCAAAAATAGGATGGCCAGGTTACAGTTTGCCATGAGGTAGTTAAAAGAGCAATCACAGTTCTGGAAAAAGGTCTGTGGACAGATGAGATAAAGATTAACTTAAATTAGAGTAATGGCAAGAGCAAAATATGGAGGAGAGAAGGAACTGCCCAAGATCCAAAGCATACCACCTCATCTGTGAAACACGGTGGTGGGGGTGTTATGGCCTGGGCATGTATGGCTGCTGAAGGTACTGGCTCACTTATCTTCATTGATGATACAACTGATGATGGTAGTAGCATAATGAATTCTGAAGTGTATAGACACATCCTATCTGTTCAAGTTCAAACAAATGCCTCAAAACTCATTGGACGGCAGTTCATTCTACTGCAAGACAATGATCCCAAACATACTGCTAAATCAACAAAGGAGTTTTTCAAAGCTAAAAAATGGTAATTTCATGAGTGGCCAAGCCAATCACCCGATCTGAACCAAATTGAGCATGCCTTTTATATGCTGAAGAAAAAACTGAAGGTGACTAGCCCCCAAAGCAAGCATAAGCTAAATATGGCTGCAATATAGGCCTGACAAAGCATCACCAGAGAAGACACCCAGCAACTGGTGATGTCCATGAATCACAGACTTCAAGCAGCCATAGCATGCAAAGGAAATGCAACAAAACACTAAACATGACTACTTTCATTTACATTGACATTGCTGTGTCCCAAACATTATGGTGCCATGTATAAACATTGCTGTAATTTCCACATGGTGAAACCAAAATGTATAAAAATGGCCTTTATTAAATTATGACAAAGTGCACTTTAACCACATGTGTTTTCTTCTATTACAAATCTAAAATTGGGGAGTACAGAGGCAAATAAATAAATCATGGGTCTTTGTCCTAAACATTATGGACGGCACTGTAATTTCTCATATATTCAACATGTAAGAAAGTTTCTGATGTTGATTCCTCCTCAGCAATGGAAATTCGCATGTATGGCCATAGCATGCTGATAAGATTGAGGTAATCTCTGATACACCCTAGGCTTGGATAATTGACGTACACTCTGAATACTCAGTTACCTATAAACCTTCTATGTTACACACTGATTCTCAGTATGATTGTGCCAGATGTAGGATTGTCACTGAACTGTATGCAAAAAAAAAAAAAAAAAAAAAAAATATCTGTACAGATGCACGTGACAATAAATTACCATTAAATTATTTATAAATCTGCACAGTCCGATTAGTCTGTCAACAGCACCTATACAACTGTATCCCAGAAAAGAGTCACTATCTTGGAAAAGCTAGGAGAATTAATTTAAAGTTTCCTCAACAAGGGGACAAGAATAAATGCAGATAAGGAAAATTGTGACCTATGCGCTAGGCTAGTGAAAACCAATTCTATTTATTAGTTCAGAGGAAGCCTTTTCATATCTGTATGATTCCATAAAGCTCCCAGAAACATTATACAGTATTAGTAATGGGAACCATGAACTGGACTGTTTGAAAAGCTATTTGGTTCAATTCAGAGAAGATGATTCTGTTATCTGTATCTGGTCTGGCCTGCATTTGAATAGGAAAATAATGTGGTTGAATTTTAGCAGACTCTTTAATGAGCCCAGCCTGCCAACTGGATGAGGGCCAATTAAGGATCGGTCATAGGTTTTGATGGTCAAATCCTATGAAGAAATATGTAAACATACGCATGTAACTTGTTTCTGTCAGATCTATCCGTTTATTACACACAGGAAACTGACCTTTTCATATCTCAAATTATCTTCATATTTTTAAACTCACAATAACGTATCACAGCAATAGAATAGAATATATCTATCCTCTCGCCTTTTAATGCCTTTCTTATTTAAGTATCCACTTTGTGCAGAGCCTGACCCTTTACTAGTTATTTGCAAAAGACTTTGTCTCGGCTGAATGGAGACTTTACAGTCTGCACATGTTCAGTTAATTTCCACAGAGTGTGCTGAAACTACTGAGCCAGTGAAGTGTTAGACAGAGAACAGAAGCAACAGTAACCCTTTCTGTCTGCTCTGCCATTTAGAAAGATCATGGGCAATATTTAAGCCTTTCTCCACTCCCCTGCACTAAGCTAATATCCCCCGATTCCCTTAAGATGCAAAATCTATTTATCTCTGCCTTGAATGAGCTCAATTGCCGGTGTCTACAGGCCTCCTGGGTAGAAAGTTGCAAAAGATTCAGTGCCAACAGTAAAGAAATTTCTTCTCATCTTCAACTGAAATCGTCAATGCTCTACTTTGAAACTGTACTCTCGGATCTAGATAGGCCAATCAAAGGAAACATTACCCTTCCATCTTCACAGTCAAAGTACTGAATATAATAATAATATAATAATAATAATAATAATAAATTTTATTTAATGGGCGCCTTTCAGACATCTCAAGGACACCTTACATAGTAATCGGAATAAAAACATATAATCGGAATAAAACAAGTAATAAAGACACCACAGAGACACAAATTAAAAACAGAATTCAATCCAAAAACAGAAAATCAAAAACACAGTGTGAAGAGAGAGCAGCGGCAGCCAAAGCGCGCCAGCGTCCACTCTCTCTTCACGGCAGCCATCTTGGACACAGACCTACAGGACTACAATTAGACAAAAAATAAATAAAAATCATCCCCCCACAGTGGATAGCACTGTGGGGGAAGGCACAATGTCCAGTCCCCATCCCATGTTCACCCCAAAGTCAGGCCTATTGAGGCCACCGCAATTGCCTCTACGGAGGCCCGATGTCCCTGGCTGTTCTCACCGGGTGGTCTTGCCCCGGCGTTGGGAGAGTCCTTTCGGCGGCTGGGCCACCTGGAACGGCCGCTTCCTAGTTGGAGCCCGCGGCTGCCGAAGCCGACAAGGCCGCTCCGGTTTGGAGCTCCCATATATAGTCTTCATGACTCTTGTTTTAATGAGATCATCTTTGGGCAGCATGGTGGTGCAGCGAGTTGCTGCCTTACAACGCCTGAGACCCCAGCTCGATCCTGACCACGGGTGCTACCTGTACGGAGTTTGTATGTTCTCCCTGTGACCATGTGGGTTTTCTCCGGGTGCTCCGGTTTCCTCCCACATTCCAAAGACGTGCAGGTTGTCTTCTGTAAATTGTCCCAAGTGTGTGTAGGATAGAACTAATGTATGGATGAACACTGGTCGGTGCGGACTTGGTGGGCTGAAGGGCCTGTTTCCCTACTCTATTTCTAAACAAAACCTCTGAAACGTGCACTGTGGCCTGTTTTATGTTCAGAACATTTGAGAAAGCATCTCGGGTCTCATTTTAATCTTGAGTAATTGAAATATATATCTTATGATTCAAGCAAGAAACATTATCACTTCTATGTTGACAGAAAACATTGAAAACGTTTTAAACTTCTCTTATGTCTCTCACACACAAACACTGCACAAGCACACAAAACAATACATAAGAATTAGCTGCAGGAGTAGACTTTACTCTTTAGCTGTCTTTCAGCAGTTGTGTGGTGGGTCTGCATTTTCAATTCCTTAAATCTGGACTTCACGGTATATTTCTAAAGATTTACTAATCTGTGAGAAAAAATTAGTGAATATTGTGAAATGTGTAGTGAATTGTGATAGTGAAAGCAGTGAATAGAGGCATGCAGTAGTTTGCTCAATCATCCCTCGTAAGAAATCAACTTTATCCCAGCAGCTTTAACACAACCAGTGAAACTTCTCTGCTTTGCTTACAACGCATGGTTATTCCTCCTTAAATAAAGAACTCAAAACTATGCACAGTGCAGCAGTGCTGGAGTAACTCAGCGGGTCAGGCAGCATCTCTGGAGAATGTGGATGGGTGGCACTTCGGGTCGGTGACCCTTCCTCCGACCTGCAAAGTTGCCTATCCATGCCCTCCAGAGATGCTGCCTGACCTGCTGAGTTACTCTTACACTTTGTGTCGACACAAAATTCCAGCCCCTGCAGTTCCTTGAGACTACAGTACAACCAGTCTGCACAATTGTAGCTGGGCATCCCAACCTTTTACTCAGCTGTCACCACCATCTTTGATTTGAACTTTAAGAAGGAACTGCAGATGCTGGAAAATCGAAGATACACAAAAATGCTGGAGAAACTCAGCGGGTGCAGCAGCATCTGTGGAGCGAAGGAAATAGGCAACGTTTTGGGACGGAAGAAGGGTTTTGGCCCGTAACGTTGCCTATTTCCTTCACTCCATAGATGCCGCTGCACCCGCTGAGTTTCTCCAGCACTTTTGTGTACTTTTGATTTGAACTGGTTTTCTCACTTTTCCTGATCTGACGAAGTGAATGATTGACCTGAAGAATTAACTTTCTCTATGTCCAGCTTCTGCCTGACCTGCAGTCAGTTCACAGCATTTTTCATTTGTTCTTTTAGTTTAGAGATACAGCATGAAAACAGGCCCTTCAGCCCACAAGGTTCAGAATCCTTGAGAACACTCTGGACTTCCTTCTGCTCACTGAGACCTGGCAACAACCCAATGTCTTCTTCTCCCT
Source organism: Leucoraja erinaceus (assembly GCF_028641065.1). Lineage (NCBI taxonomy): Eukaryota > Metazoa > Chordata > Chondrichthyes > Rajiformes > Rajidae > Leucoraja > Leucoraja erinaceus. The sequence continues at coordinate 124,103,500 of NC_073377.1, read as the reverse complement.
CAATCAAGCATCCCCACCTGGATTTAATTACATCTCCAAACCCCGCCCCTCCCGCCATGGAGGTGGCCTCGCTGTTATTTTCAACCAGAATTTTCGTATCACTGAACTCACCTTCCCCCCCAGTAGCATCATTTGAATTCCTCGCCTTCAAAACCCTTTCCTCCATGACAGTCATCCTCATTTACCGGCCACCTAAACCAAACCCCTCCTTCCTATCTGACTTCACTGAACTTCTCACACTTGCCTCATCCCTCTCCCCACGTCTGCTGCTACTTGGTTACTTAAATATTCACATGGACTCCCCCACCTGCAAGCTTGCATCTGGATTCGCCTTTTTACTTGACAACTTCTCTCTCACTCAGCACGTCACCTTTCCCACCCATGACAAAGGTCACATCCTTGACCTGGTCTGCTCCATAAATCAACCGGTACTCGACCTCCATCCATGCCTCTTCCCCCTCTCTGATCATAAGCTTATACGGTTCACCATCCCTTCTCCGACACCTCGCCCCCGCTTCCTCCGAGAAATCACCTTCCGTAATCTAAAATCCATTGATCCCCTCCATCCCTCTGACTTGCTCTCCACCACTCTCCCCCTGGACTCAGCCCCCATCTCACCTGATGATCTCACAAACCATCTCAACTCCACCTTGTCTACCTCCCTTAACACTATGGCCCCCCTCAAAACAAGAACCGTAACTTTCAACACATCTTCACCCTGGTACACACCTGCACTTCATAAGCTGAAACAGACTGGTCGCCGACTTGAACGACTCACAAATAAATAATCTCTCACAGTCCACCTTGAAGCTTACAAACTCCACCTCACTGATTACAAAGATGCCCTCATTGCTGCAAAATCTGCCTACCTCTCCTCCATATTCACTGATCCCTGCCTAAACCACAGAACCCTCTTCTCCACAGTGGGCAACCTCCTCAAGCCTCGAGGCAACACTCTCCCTACCTCTACTCCGGATCTCTGCAACTCATTCCTCCACTTTTTCGCTGATAAAATCAGCACCATCTATCAATCTTTATCCCCTGTACCCGGCTCCCCAACATATACTCCACCACCTACCAAGGCCCCTCCTTTCAACATCTCCACTGACCTCCTTACCCCTCCTCCACACTGCTTCCTCTCCCAGTTTGACCTGGTCACCCCTACTGAAATCTCCAAACTCATCAGCTCTTCCAAACCCACTACCTGCTCCCTCGACCCTCTCTCCACTCCCCTGCTGAAGTCCTGCCTCCCTGTTCTCTGCCCCTGCTTCACTAATCTCTTCAACTCCTCATTGTCCCAAGGAATTGTCCCCTCCGCTTTTAAAACTGCTGCTGTCACACCAATCTTAAAGAAACCTGGTCTTGATCCCTCCTCTCTCATTAACTACCGCCCAATCTCAAACCTCCCCTTTCTTTCAAAAACCCTGGAGCGTATCATTGCGTCGCAACTTCATTCCCACCTCCTTGCGTATAACCTATTCGAACCCCTCCAATCTGGCTTTCGCCCCCCTCCATAGCACAGAAACTGCTCTCCTCAAAGTCCTCAACGACCTCCTCACCTCTGCTGACACTGGTTCCCTCAACATTCTCATCCTCCTCGACCTGAGCGCAGCCTTCGATACAGTGAACCATAACATCCTGCTCACCAGACTCAAGGACCTCGGCATTGAAGGCTCTGCACTCAGCTGGCTCCGTTCCTCCCTTTCCAACAGATCCCACTTCATCTCTCTCCACAACCACACCTCTGCTACAGCCACAGTCACTCAAGGCGTTCCCCATGGCTCCGTACTCGGCCCCCTCCTCTTCATCATCTACATCCTCCTCCTTGGTCAGATACTCCGCCACTTCAACCTGGACCTCCACTTTTACGCCGATGATACCGAGATCTACCTCGGCACCAAATCCCCCCACAACCCCCACCCCCCTCTCCCATATCAACTCCTGTTTGTCAGCTATAAAAACCTGGATGCAACATAACTTCCTCAAACTCAACAGCGATAAGACAGAATTCCTCCTCATAGGCTCCAAAGCCACACTCAGCAAAATCAATAACCCCACTCTCACCATCGACGGCACCACTGTCTCCCCATCTCCCCAGGCCCGCAACCTTGGCGTGATCTTTGATTCCACCCTCTCCAATGAGCCTCACATCCGCCATGTCATTAAAACCTCCTTCTTTCATCTCTGCAACATCGCCAAACTCAGACCCTCTCTCACACCTCCCGCTGCTGAAAGACTCATCCATGCCTTCATCTCCTCCCGACTGGACTACTGCAACTCACTTCTCCTTGGCATCAGCTCCACTTACATCAACCGACTCCAACTGGTCCAGAACGCAGCCGCCCGACTCATCACCCACACCAAATCCTGGCATCACATCACTCCAGTCCTCAAACAACTTCACTGGCTTCCCATCTCCCACCGGATCACCTACAAAATCCTGGTCCTCACCTACAAAACCCTCCACCATCTGCCCCCCCCCCCCCATATCTCACTGACCTCCTCTCCCCCTACCAACCCTCACGGTCCCTCAGATCCACATCAGCCGGTCGGTCTCCTCTCCATCCACAAGTCCAACCTCCGCAGTTTTGGGGACAGAGCCTTCTCCAGGGCAGCTCCCAGGCTCTGGAACTCCCTCCCCCAACTGATCCGCAATTCCGTGTCCCTCACCATCTTCCAGTCCCGCCTCAAGACCCATCTCTTCACCTCTGCCTGTCCTTAGCCCCACGTCCCCCTCCCTTTTCATGTGTGCATTAATTGCCTCATATTGTGTTTTGAATTGTATTCTGTCTTTACTTTGTGTACCAGTCATGTCCCTACTATTTATTTAATTCCCCTTACATGTTTTTCCTCTACCTACTAAATTTTTGTAAGGTGTCCTTGAGACTCTTGAAAGGCGCCCATAAATAAAATGTATTATTATTATTTAGAATGACCATCGATCACCCGTACACTACTTATCCCACTTTCGCATCCACTCCCTCCACACTAGGGACAATTTAGAGGCCAATTGACCTAGAAACCCGCAGGGATGTGGGAGGAAAAGTAGAACACCTGGACGAAATGCACATGGTCACAAGGAGAATGGGTAAACGCTACACAGACAGCTCCTGAGGTCTGGATTGAACCCAGATCCCTGGCGCTGTGAGGCAGCAGCTTCTTTTCACAATATTAATTGTCGTGCCAGCACTTATTTGTGCTACACTCCAATAAGTATAAGGTTTCAACTCATCAAGACTCTTAGTTTTCCATTGATTAACTGGTCCGCTCTCCATGTATATACATTACCCCCACTGCCACAAATTTGTATCTCGAGGAACAGCCTTATGTACTGCATTTTATTGAGTGCCTCTTAGAAAATTCAAAAATACCATATTCACTGGTTTCTCGGTATCAACTCTACTGCTTACATCCTAAAAGGACTTGGATACATTTGGCAAATATAATTTCCATTCAGAAAGTTATGTTGATTCTACACAATTGTATTATTATTTTCTAAATGGCCTGCTGCTTCTAACTTAATAAAGGATAACATGTTATCTATAGCAGATGTTCAGCTTACTGCCTTACTTTATGTCTTATTTCTTAGTTAATTTGAGACATTACATGTGTGGTTTTATAATCTGTTTTTGAAGAACTCAGGGAATCTCGGGTAAACAGCTAATTCTTCCTCTTTCCAATTTGGGTACTTTTAATTTGAATCATGAAAACGCACACATCTTTTTGGGGGTAAACTGATTGGAGAGGAAGGTAGATAAAAGCACTGTTGATTCAGAGGCTGATGCCCCATTTTTCCAGACTGATGGATAGTTTGACATAGTGATTGAAGAATTATATATGGAGTTGGATAGACAGAGGAACTGAGAAATTAATGAGAAAGGACAAAGAGAGCCAGCCTTATTTAGAAAATCCCAAAGTCATCTCAAATCCCAAATATGTGCCGATTTGTAGGTTAATTGACTTTGTAAATTGCTCTAGTGTGCAGGGAATGGATGCAAAAGTAAGCTAACATAGAACTGGTGTGAACAAGAGATTGATGGCTGGCATGGGCGAGGTGGGCCGAAGGGCTGGTTTCCATCTGTTTCTTTAAATCATTTGAAATAATTGAATACACAGACGGCATCCGTAGTCAGGATCGAATCGGGGTATCTGCTGCTGTGAGGCAGTAGCTCTAGCGGCTGCACTGTGCCACAATGTAGATAAAAAAGTATCGTCCAAAGAAGAATAAGCCGAATTAAACTTTTTATTCACATTTTCTTGAAGAGGCAGAAGAATTACTTTGGAGCACTCCATCTGCCTTTACATTGAAAATAAACTGCCAATAATACAGTAAAGGAAAAGGGCAATTAAATCTTGACTAAAAAACAGGACATGTAAAAACAAAAGATAAAAATTGAGTACTTAAAAAGTTGGCGGTTACAGGATTTTGACGATTGAAAGTTATATTGTCCTTGTTCCAAAGAGCAAAGATGGATAAACTCAACAAGTTCACGCCTGTCAGTCTAAACTTTTGAAGGCAATAATCATAATCGCGATCGTAATTTATTCGCCAAGTAATTTTTGCAACATACAGTATGAGTAATTTGGTTTGCCATGCAGTCATACCAAAAAAGCAACAAGACACTCAACTACATAAAAATTGATATAAACATCCACCACAGCTGCTCCTCCACATTTCTCACTGTGATGGAAGGCAATAAAGTCTTATCTTCTTTCCTCCCGCGGTCGGGAGCGTCGGACCATCCGCAACCGTTAATCGCGCTCCCACGTCAAAGCTCCCGCATCAAGACGGTCAAACTCCTGCGGCTTGGAGTTCCCGAAATCAGTCTCTCACGAGAGACTACGTGCTCCATGATGTTAAAATTCGCAGCTCCTGCTGGTTTGAGCACCAAAGGCCGACCCCTGGCAAAGGGATCGCCTGCTCCGAGGTGTTAAAGTCTGCAGGCTCCGTGGTTTTGGAGCTCTAGAAATCCCCAACAAGAGGCCGCCAGCTCCACGATGGTAGGAAAGAGATTTTAAAAATTCACCCACCACCCCTCACATAATACAAAACTAAAAATAAACTAAAACATATATTTTACAACAAACTAATAACACAAAAGAAGGAAAAGACAAAGACAGACTGTTGGCGTGGCTGCCCCAGGACAAAAATTAATTGGCTTCTGGAAAAGTATGAATCTGAATATGAAAGATTTTTTGAAAAGCAAATCATGTTTGATTGAGTGCTTTGATGAAGTAACAATTGATGTATATGAGGTTTTTCAAAAGCAGGAAAGGTTTGATGGCACATAACAGACTTGTTGGCAAAATTAAAGCCCATGAGAATGAAAATACTGTGGTTACATGAATGAAAAAGATCAGAGGGAGGTTTAGAGTGATGTGTCCCAGGATTGGGTAGAAGGATGGTAGCTCTTTTTATATATATATTGATCTCCTGAACTTGGATATAATGGGCAAAATTCCAAGTTTTAAAAATCAAAACTGTCATAAGCAATGAGGGAAGTTAGTCTCATATTGAGGACACTGAGCTATTTTGGTGATCAAGTTGAGCTCAAAGATGACGTTTACTGCGGAATGGCATAAATACAATTGGGCAAAGGTCAAAGAAGTCATACTTAAACTTGATAGCTCCTTTATCCATGTACCTGTATAAATGTTTCTTAAACGTTGCGATAATACATGCCTCAATTACCTCCTCCGGCAGCTCGTTCCATACACCCATCACCCCTTGTGTGAAAAAGTTACCTCCTATTAAATTTTTTCCCCTTCATCTTAAACCTATGTCCTCTGGTTCTTGATTTCCCTGCTCTGGGCAAGAGCCTGTGTGTGTCTACCTGATCTATTGCTCTCATGATCTGCAGTTTAAGAATGTAAACATTATTTTGTTGTATTCTTCCATGATGGGATAATAACATTTTCATGCAGCATGTGGTTATGGCCTGGAATGCAGAAACAAAAAGGTGACAGTGACAGAAATATAACCTTTCAATGGTGAATTGAATAATTACTTCAAGGGGAAAGATTGTCAAGGCTGCGGGAACAGAGCAATGAAAAGGGTTGAGGGTTGGTGGAAGTTAGATTAATTGAATGACTGACATGGACCCAGTGAGCCGAAGGGACTAGCTCCATGTTCCTATCACATGACAGGCATCCTATATAAATAGCAGAGAGAGCATAACACTTCGCAAACGACCAACTCACCTGGCTCTAAAGGACACAAATAGCTGGAATAAATCAGCTGGTCAGGCAGCTGCCCTGCAGAACACGGACTGGTGACATTTTAGATCGACACCCTTCATTTAGTCTAGGCAGAATCTGCAGTTCTTTGTTTCCACAACTCACTTGCCTTATCAGCAGAACAAATTCTGAAGAAATATCTAAGAAAAAAAAAATTAAGCCACCACACGAAACAGCATAAAAAAATATATTACCGGGACAGCATTCTAGAGATTTTCATCACATCACTAGCAAGGCTTAGATCAGCAGACTTTTTAAGTTCTCTATTGATGAGTTTCCTTTCTTTGTTATTTAATATTATTATTAATAAAGCTGCATGTCAAAGGTATCATATTTAACGGGGTGAATCGAAAAATAACAGTGCCACTGTTTATTTCATGATTTTGTTGGTTGTAAAAGAGCTCAGAAAATGTTTGTATGTGCCCTCTGTTATAAAGCTGCTGCCTGTGCACCTTAATTTTCTTTTGATATTGGTCATGCTCAGCAAAACAAAGAACACCCTTGCAAAGGAATAATGAAAGTATCAGATCAGTGGGATTGTGAACGAGATAGGATTACAATGCTTTTAAAGATTTGCTTTGATATCTGCCCAGGTTGCTGCGCAGTGGAATAAGGATCTGGAACAATTGCACACTTTTGAACAGGATCAGTTAAAGTGCTCGCAATTGGTGACACACGAAGAAGCTTCTGGAAATGCCCAAAGGGAGATGGTGGTTCGCCTGAGGCAGGTGTTACAGAGAAGTGTCTGTGACCAGCTGAAGGAAGTTATCAGAATGGAGGAATTAGATGCAACTTCGGGCAGGCAACTTCTGCAAGAAAGCTGGCACATTCAGGTAGAAAACTAACGCTGCCAATTCATCTCCCTGTAGGAAAATAATTGAGGGGACGATAGACTGACATTGGTATGGTTTTGAGACAAATGAAGTTGCTTTAAAGAAAGTTAACCAGATTGTATTTAAATCTGGGTGATACTGCTACAATATTTGCTTTGTTACATGTTGTACCATGTGACTGAAAATAAATATTGCAGAGTCTAAACGATATGAACCTCAGACTTCATTAGCAAGCTCATTTAAACCATTTCCAATTTATGTTGTTTGTTTAGTAAACTTAGTAATGTTTTACTAAATTTACTAAAGGACGGCACAGAGGCGCTGCTGTAGATTTGTTGCCTTACAGTGCCAGAGGCAAGGGTTTGATGTTGACTACGGGTGCTGTGCATACAGAGTTGGCACCTTCTCCCTGTCACTGCATGGGTTTTCTCTGACTGCTCCGGTTTTTCCCACACCCCAAAGAAGTGCAGGTTTGTAGGTAATTGGGTTTTGTAAAGTGTAAAGGTTTTGTGACCTAGTGTATGGGTGATCATTGGTCACTCCGTCTGCAATAGAGATCTACCTCAATGCACAAAACTGGAAAATCATTTAACTACAACAACAACAACTTACATTTGTATAGTAACTCTTGACATAATGAACGCCTTCCCAATGCAGTTAACAAGATTACAATCAAAGAAAAGCTTGAGAAAATTTCACATCATGCCACAGGAATGGGGTTTCATGACTGCCTTTTAAAGGTTTGTGATGGATGTAATGTAGTTTAATGTTTACCTATTCAACCCCTCCCCAGCCCCTGATGACTCACTTCTATGTGATTATATTGTGCTTTCTCATATGGTCTCGCCATATTGAGAAAATATGGATAAAGAGAATGGGGGAATGGAAATGGCCTTTATTTACAAAGACACACGAACTTCAGATGCTGAACTCTTGAGCAAAGTGCTGAAGTAACAGCGACTCAGGCAGCATTTGTGGAGGGAATGGACAGGCTACATTTTGGGCCGGTACTCTTCTTTTGCTAGATCTCTTCAATTAGTCTGAAAATGGTACCTGTTAATTTCTTCCATAGATGTTGCCTGACCCGTCGTGTTACTCCAGCACCTTGTGTTTTACTCTTTATTTACATTTGCTTAGCCTCGTCAGGCCTGCCACTTCTGACACCAGATTTATTTACTTCCTCTACTTTTTATCTCACATTAACAGCAATGAGTTGGACTACTTGGTAACATTGAGACTAGTCAGCTCACTTTCTTATTCCAGTTGCAGTTTGCAGCCTTAGCATATCCTGAGATCTGCTTTGGACCAAACCCAAGGGCATCCCTGAGATTTCTTCAGTATAATGAATTAATACATGATTCAATACATGGACATAAGGAACCTCATTTATATAGCATCTGTTGGAGTAGTTTGTGCCCAGGAAACTCTGTTTACATTGGTTGAGATTTAGCAGTGAAGCCAAAGGAGTTTCTTTGCGTGGATGGAACAAGCTGCCAAAGGCAGGTACTATAACAACATTTTTTAAAAATACATTTAGACAGGTACAAGGATGGCAAAAGTTTAGAGGGATATGGAAATAGGCAAGTAGTCCAGAAGGGCCTGTTTCCACGGTGTATCACTCTCTGATTTCATCATCCATCATCATCCATCATCACCATTGACTTCAATGTTTCAATCACCCATTACTAGCAGGTTCTGATTATTGCCTCTCCACTCTGCCAGAATATTGCCTTGGGCTAATGGAAGTTTGCCACTGGAGCCAATTACCATGAAGGTTGATGCTACATTTAGTAATTTACTTTTTCAAGGTGCTACAGAAATTCAATGCACTGTTTCATTGGAAAGTCTAATGTGCCCTCAGCTACCCAAAGATGGAAAAGGCCATGGGAGCAGTTACCATTACCATGAGGGGGAAATTACAATAAATTTGGTTAACCTATTGTATTTATGCTAAAACATTCTACGCGTAGTAAAGAGCAGAATGTGATGCTCGTAGAATCATACAGTGTGGAAACAGGCCCTTCAGCCCAACTTTCCCACGCTGACCAAGATGTCCCAGCTACTAAACTAGGTCCACCTGCCTGCATTTGACCCATATCCTTCCAAACCTCATATAGGATAATGTGCTGTGAACTTTAGATAGTTTCATTTTATTTCTGAAAAGTATATCAAATGCAAAATGGTCAAGTGGATTTTGAAAGATAATGCATGTAATTGTTCTTTAGTCTGAATATTGTGTGCTTTTCAGTTTCAGCTGGACATGCTAATGGACCAACAGCTGGCATTCCAGAGAAAAATACTCGAGGAGAATTTTTTTATTAAGAGAAATCTAGTGAAAAGAATACATCATGGTGTTGACCACAGAAAACATCTCCTGAACACAGCTGCCCTGCACATTGCAGACCTCATCAGACTGGTTAAAAAGTAAGACACAGTTATCACTGAAAGCAAACATATCCATTAGAGAATTGTTCCTTATATGTCCAGATTTCAGCTTGGGGGGCATTTTATTAGATGAGAAAAACACTTTTTTTGCTGGAGTAACTCAGCGGGTCAGGCAGCATCTGTGGAGGGAATGGGAAGGTGACATTATGGGTTGAGAGCCTTCAGTTTTAATGGATTTGTTTGCTCCTGGTATGCACAGAGGATGAGGATAGGCTAAAAATGTTTCTGGTGAAAGGTGTTAAGGGCCTGTCCCACTTGGGCGTCATTTGTACGTCACGCAGGTGGCGCGAGAAGATTTTGTGAATCCCAAAATCCAGGGGCAGCGCGCGCGACCGCACGTCACTGCCTACGCCACCACTCCTAACCAGGAGCCATGCGCGTGTAATGCACGCCATGCGCGAGTCATGACACGTAAATTATGTCGCGTAAATAACACGGAAATTACGCCCAAGTGGGATAGGCCCTTTAGACTTAAGCTGTTAACACTTTATCCCACTCCACACGTGCTATCTGACCTGCCGAGTTTTTCCAGCATTGACTACTCATTTTAGATTTGTGGCATCAGTAGTATTATTTTCATTATCTTACAGAGGCAGAAAAACTCATTACAATACATTAATTCTGACTGTATACAGAGTAATCTCCAGGAAGACTGTAATTAAAAGATTTGTGTTGAAAAATGCACAGCTATTAACAAATGACTGAGGAACAGAGCCAAGCAACAGTAACCCAGAGCAACAAAAGTTGTTCAATAAAGGTATGAAGAATGGACGACCCAAACCGTCATGTATCCATGTTCTCCGGAGATCCTGCCTGATTGGTTCAGTTACTCCAGCACTTTGTGTCTTGTTTTTGTTAACCACGTCTGCAGTTCCTTGTTTCAACGAAGATTGTATATTATTAGCCTTTTTTTTTCAGTGGATGTCAGAATTATTGAAGGAGATGGCAAGTATTTTGATAACAACCTGCCACAGTAAGTTCCTCTGAGATAAACTGCTACTTTGGAGTCACATAATTATGCTTCAGCACATTCCGATACAGACTGTAGATAATTAAGTATCACGTTGCGGCCTGACATTACCTCGATAATCTGCTTGGTAACATTTATAAAAGAACAATTCATCTGTGGATTGTGTGTTGCAGGTAAGGTCAGCATTTAGAATCCATCTCTCGTGGACCACACGATGTCTGCAATGCAAGATAGAAAATTCTGGGATTTTGCCCTTGTTGGTATATTTCAAAGTCAGTATGGCATGTGACTTAAGTGAAGGTGTTCCCACGTGCCTCCTGCCTTTCCACTTCTGGGTGAAAGATGTTACAGGCTTAGGAGATGTTTTCAAAAAACAGTTTTGATATGCACAGAACCAGCCCTACCATTGCCAGATTATCCAGTACATGTTGGATAAGAGATTAAAAAAATTGGTCAGAAGATAAGGTGAAATCCCCTTGTATCGTCCAGTGGACAAAAACTCATTGCCCATAAAAAAGCCGCCTAAAAAATTTAAGCAGCAATGTGATTTAGGTTAGTTGATCTGCTTTAGTGACTTTAAAAACAAATCAAGCTGCAATATCCTTGTTGCAGGCAAGGGCAACAAATAGGATGAAAAAGAAATGGGAAAAAAAATCTGGCACTAGTACAAAGCTTTCAAAGCTTTGATAACTAAAGCAGACTCTAAGAGCCTGTGATGGTTTCTTGTGTTGTAATCTAGCTATTAATTCCCTTGAGTGAATAACGGTATAAACACAAGTGACTTCTTACACAGAGCTTTATAGCTGAATCATGAATATATACAATATATCTGCCTTCAATGTCTTCTATCGTTGATATATGTTTAAAGGGTATAATAATAGGGGAGTTATACTTAAAAAAGGTGACTTTCCTCAATGTGTATGGACCAAATTTTGATAGCCCTCTGTTTTTTAAGAGAATTCTTAACAATATTCCGGAATGTACACAACAAAGCTTAATAATCGGTGGAGATTTAAATTGTACATTGGATGCTTGTTTGGATAGATCATCAACTCAAAGAAAACTAAAATCTCAATCAAGTGAACATACATTAATACTACTAATATTAAGGATGTCTGGAGAATTGAAAATCCATCGGGCCGAGAATATTCATTTTATTCACCAGTACATAAAACTTACTCAAGGATAGACTATTTTTTAGTAGATTCAAAACTTATCCCATTTACCTATAACTCGCAATATCATAACATCATAATCTCAGACCACGCCCCACTAACATTTATGATCAAACTAAACGGAATGGTAGAGACACAGTCACAATGGAGATTTAATCCCCAAATTTTAAAAGATAAGTTATGTAATGAATACCTAGTAAAACAGATTAAAATATTTTTTGAGGCTAACGATAGCCCTGAAATCTCTGCTTCCCTTCTTTGGGAAACATTTAAAGCATTTGTACGAGGAGCATTAATTTCTTCCCAATCATTTTTTAATAAAGAGAATAGGGCCAAACAACAGAAACTGGAAATGGAAATAAAGCAATTAGACACAGAAAATGCAGCAGCACCATCCACGATAAAACACATTAAAATTGCAGTACTGAAATATAAACTAAACAAGATATATTCAGACCAAGTTATAAAACTTTATCAACATACAAAACAATTAAATTTTGAATTTGGTGATAAACCACAAAACTATTAGCGCGTCAACTTCGTAAATTGGATGGGGAAAAACAATATACAAAATTAGAACAGACAAGGGAGAAACGTTAACACTGCCTAAAGATATTAATGATCGATTTCTACAATACTACCAAAAATTGTATTCATCTAAAATAACAGAACAATCAACGGGAATGGAAATATTTTTACAGAATTGTAAGCTTGCGGGTCTAGATCAGAAAGAGAGAGAATTACTAGGGGTTGAAATTACGATAAAAGACATCGACGAGTCAATCAAATCTTTAAAAAACAGAAAGGCTGCAGGCCCCGATGGTCTAAATTCTGAATTTTATAAAAAAAATTATGATTTGCTTTCCCCACGCCTACAGACAATGTACAAATATGCTTACACTCAACAGAAACTCCCAGAAACTCTAAATGAATCTACAATCATACTCATACCAAAAACGGACAAGGATCTTGAAGACCCAGGTTCATACAGAGCCATAGCCCTCTTAAATACTGATCAGAAAATATTAACTAAAATTCTATCTAATAGATTGATCTTAGTGATCAGCAAATTAATACATCCCCACCAAACAGGGTTTATGCCAAACCGTTATTCATTTTATGATCTGAGAAGATTATTTAATATTATATACTCCAATAGAATTCCTAATGCAGATCTAGCAATTATTTCGTTAGATGCTGAAAAAAGCATTTGACCAGGTAGAATGGCCATATTTATTTTCGGTGATGGAAAAATTTCAACTAGGAGAGAAGTACTGTACATGGGTTAAATTGTTATATTCTAATCCAACAGCCAGAACATTGACAAACAAAATGTTATCAACTAAATTTAATCTCTCTAGAGGCTGTAGACAAGGATGTTCACTATCCCCACTATTATTTACTCTTGCAATCGAACCCCTAGCAGAAAGCGTTAGAAACCATCCAGGGATTCTGGCCTTTATAAATCAGAGCATTGAGTATAGAAGTTGGGATGTAATGTTAAAATTGTACAAGGCATTGGTGAGGCCAATTCTGGAGTATGGTGTACAATTTTGGTCGCCTAATTATAGGAAGGATGTCAACAAAATAGAGAGAGTACAGAGGACATTTACTAAAATGTTGCCTGGGTTTCAGCAACTAAGTTACAGAGAAAGGTTGAACAAGTTAGGGCTTTATTCTTTGGAGAGCAGAAGGTTAAGGGGGGACTTGATAGAGGTTTTTAAAATGATGAGAGGGATAGACAGAGTTGACGTGGAAAAGCTTTTCCCACTGAGAGTAGGGAAGATTCAAACAAGGGGACATGACTTGAGAATTAAGGGACTGAAGTTTAGGGGTAACATGAGGGGGGACTTCTTTACTCAGAGAGTGGTGGCTGTGTGGAATGAGCTTCCAGTGAAGATTCAAACAAGGGGACATGACTTGGAGGCAGGTTCATTTTTTAGGGGTATTGAGGGGGGAAAATCAATTGGTATGGAATGAGTTATATGGATGGGTTATATGGAGGGAAGGGAATGGAGGGTTATGGTCTGAGCGCAGGTATATGGGACTAGGGGAGATTATGTGTTCGGCACGGACTAGAAGGGTCGAGATGGCCTGTTTCCGTGCTGTAATTGTTATATGGTTATATGGTTTAATAATATATGGATACAATACTAGAGACACAAGGAATAAAATTTCCTTATATGCAGATGATGTACTAATATATATTACAAAGTTAGAAACTAGTATTCCAAACCTATTAAATCTAATAACTCAATTTGGTCAGTTTTCGGGATATAGAATTAATTGGAATAAAAGTGAAATCATGCCAATAACAAAATTCAATTTACATACAATACAACAATCCCCTTTTTTACCGCAACTGCTGTACCTATTTTGGTAAGGTTTGGCTTTGCCAAATTTCTTATTTTATTTTTGTGCAGTCCATATTAAAAACATGAATTTCTGGCTGGAAGAAATGGATCGACAACCAGATTGGTTAATGATGGAAAAGGAAGACTGTCTACCTTTTGAAATAGGTCCGATCATATTTGCCCCCACAAAACTGCACAAAAAAACCTATAAAGAAAACCCCATAATACATAGTTGAATACGAATTTTGAAACAGATAAAAAAAGGTTTAAAATTGAATAATACACCACTATGCCTTCCCATTGCAAATAATCCTTTATTCAAATCATCCTTTATGGACAAAGGTTTCATACAATGGAAAAATTATGGAATCAAAAATATTGGACATCTTTATGGGAAAGGCACTTTTCTTTCATTTCAAGAGTTACTACAGAATTATGGACTGCACTCAAATAATTTCTTCAGATATCTACATATTAGAGATTATTTTAAATCTAATACACAAGTCTACAGGAGTAGGGAATCAGAAATTCTTGATGAATGTTTGAACAAGCATCCTAATACTGAAAAACTAATAGCTTATATTTATAACACCCTACTAAACAATGAGGTACCAACGACCGAACCTTATAGATACAAATGGGAAAATGAAATAGGTCACCTTTTAACGAAAGATATGTGGGACGAAAGTTTACAACAAATACATCTATGTTCATTAAATGCCAGACATACTTTAATACAATTCAAGGTCTTACATAGACTACACTACTCTAAAATAAAACTAAATAGAATCTTCCCACAAATCTCTCCTATTTGTGATAAATGTCTACATCTAGAGGCTAATTTAACACATACGTTTGCAAACTGTATAAAACTTAAACATTTCTGGACTGATATTTTTGAAATAACTTCAGAAGTTATTAATACAAAACTGGACCCAGACACAAAATTAATAATACGGAATATCAATATCTATCAATAAATGGAATATCAGAGCAAAGTTTAACACTCACAACAAATCAAAGAAATTTCCTCAACTACAGTATAATAATCGGGAAAAAATTAATATTAAAATTTTGGAAAGGCCCTACAACCCCCACAATTAAAATGTGGATTACGGAAATGTCGGAGACCCTATACTTAGAAAGAATTAGACTCGTCTTAATGGACAAAGAAGATCTTTTCGATAAAATCTGGGCTCCATTCATTAACTATCTGAAGGGATAGATTGGCACAGCACGAGGACCCAACTGAAACTTGAACTCAGGATCAGATGAAAAGCTATACTTTCTACGAACCTATCTCCATTGACGTATTATAGGTAACCCATTCCACCTCTTCCGTTTTTCTGTTTTTTTAATTTTTTAATTTGTAACTTTCTTACCCTCTCTTTCTCTCTCTTTCTATAAAAAATAAAAACACTAGAAGCAGAAGTAATTGATAATTGAAAATTTTAATAATGTATGACTGATGTATATGAAAAGTCTTTTTACTATAATATGTAACTATACTTTATAATATGTCTACTTCTAATAAAAATATTATTTAAAAAAAAAACAAAAAAAAAAACAAATCAAGCTGCAATACCCTTGTTGCAGGCAAGGGCAACACATAGGATGAAAAAGAAATGGGGAAAAAAATCTGGCACTAGTACAAAGCTTTCAAAGCTTTGATAACTAAAGCAGACTCTAAGAGCCTGTGATGGTTTCTTGTGTTGTAATCTAGCTATTAATTCCCTTGAGTGAATAACGGTATAAACACAAGTGACTTCTTACACAGAGCTTTATAGCTGAATCGTGAATATTGTTTTACTGGATGTTTGAACAAATTAAATAGTGCTGTAAAAGTGAACGCTACCAAAGTGTATGGCCCAATTCTGCATTGAATAGCTGTTTAGCAGTGATGGACACTTACTTTACAATTCAGATTGGGTGTATTTGATGAGAAACAGCAGTGACAAGTTGCAATCCTTGCTGGTTTTTTGTTAGAGGTGTTCACTCCACAAATGTAAATCAAGATGTGCGCAGATCAAGTGTAGCAGACTCCCTGCGCCATTAGTCCCCTTTTCCTTCATTTCTAGGGTAAAACAGATTCTATAGTTAAGGGCTGTACAGTAGCACAGCGGTAGAGTTGCTGCTTCACAGCCCCAAAGATTCCATTTCAATCCTGACTACAGGTGCTGTCTGTATGGATTTGCACATTCTTCCTGTGACCACGTGCGATTTCTCTTGGTGCTCTGATTTCCTCCCAAACTCCAAAGACATACAGGTTAGCAGGATAATTAGTAAAATTGTAAATTGTCCTAGGAGTGTAGAATAATGCTAACGTGAAGGCTAGTTGCTGAGGACTCGGTGGGACAAAGAGCCCGTTTCAATGGTGTATCTTCAAAGTAAAGTAAAGTTGGATCCTCCAGTGGTTTGTTTTTTTTGCTGTGGATTCCACTATTTGAAGCCTCTTGTGTCTATAGTTGAATTGTTCTCTTACCCTGTGGCTTTGCTTCTGTTTGGCTGAAGCATAATTTGATATGTATTAAAACTAGATGAGATTGTGGCCATAGCCGAGCAAGCAACCAAGAAGTAATTTCCCAAGAACTTTGCTCTCCTTCTGACTCCTTCACTATTTGGTACATTTAAAAAAGACATTTGGGCAGGTACATGGATAGCAAAGTATCAGAGGGATATGGGCCAAATGCATGCAGGTAGGACTAGTATAGATGGGGCATCTTGGTTGGCATGGGCAAGTTGGGCCAAAGGACCGGCTTCTGTGCTGTATGACTCTAATAGCATCATTGATATGTGACTCCAAGCTTCTGATTGGGGCTAATAGTTGCTGAATGGGGGCGAGCTTTCTTCAACAGGTGGTCGGGCTATTTCATCTTGTAATGAGGAGAGAACTTTTTTCACACAGAGAGTGGTGAATCTCTGGAACTCTCTGCCACAGAGGGTAGTTGAGGCCAGTTCATTGGGCTATTTAAGAGGGAGTTAGATGTGGCCCTTGTGGCTAAGGGGATCAGGGGGTATGGAGAGAAGGCAGGTAGGGGATACTGAGTTGGATGATCAGCCATGATCATATTGAATGCAGGCTCGAATGGCCTACTCCTGCATCTAATTTCTATGTTTCTATGTAAATTAAAGTTACACACGGTGTTGGAGTAACTCATCGGGCCTGGCACAATCTCTGGAGAAAAAGGATGTGATGTTTTGAGTCTGAACCCTTCTTCAGACTGAAAGTAGAAGGGGGGAGGGAACTGGAGGGAGGAAAGGCCAGAACAAATCATGACCAGCAAAAGCTGATGGTATAAACCAGTGTCTGCAGTTCCTTCCTACTCATCTTGTCGGCTATTACACAATGATATTGGTCAAAGCGACAAAGCCAAATGTCCTATTTATGCTTCAGTCTAGAGCAGGTCAGTGGTAGAAGTAAAACTAGAGAAGAAGAAATTGGAGCAGAATCAACAAAGGAAATTAATGATATTCTAAAGTCGCTAGTGTGGTTCATGAAAACAATGCAATTGAACCTCCCTTTTTTTTTTAATTTGCTTAGTAGATAGTGACTTTCCCCCAGCTCTGTATTTCACTGCCAGTGAAATCATTAAATCCCTATTGGTAAAGTTGGAGGATCAGTCAATGCAGCTATTAGGAATGTGCATCCTGGATATAGTGCAGCAACAAGGTTACTGAGGAGAGTAAGTACATTTAAGAGCATGTTTTGTTTTTCATTCCAAGGAGGAAATGATCTGAAGCTTGATTCTCTTTTGTTATATTGCATTGTGATGGAATCATTGGGAAAGTAGGAGATATTTAAGCTTATTACTCTCTTGCACCTCATCCTTAACAACTATCTATAATACCGGAGCATGACAGAGTCCTTGACTGCATTGCCTGTATTTCCTGCACCATTGGTCTCAACACCCATCCCGCACCCCCACTTCCCAGACAGAGTGACAATGTAGTTGTCCGTACTTTTCCATGGATTGTCACCCTGTCGAGGTGAAGAAGCTTGTGTGGACCTGAGATCCTGAGAGTGATGCCGTCTGTGGAGCTATGCTCCTGGTAAGGCCACCCATAGTGGTAAGGTGGAGGGTGAGGTCTCTGACAAAGAGCAATCCAATCAAGACCCCAACAGTGGAACAGGTATAGGCCGATGGCTGACAGTGGAGCGTCACAACGGCTGAGAAGGCGGATGAAGGCTGCAGCAGAAAAGGGTCTCCGATCATCTTGGACTCCATGTCACTGGATCCTGACCCAGATCTGTCAAGGACTGTGTGATGGGTGTCTGTGCACCAGTCTCCCCACGTTAAATAAAGTCACGCACAGGCACCCTCCATATAGGGAATAACACCCTGGAGACACCCTTGGTCAGCCATGACCGAAGGGGACCTAAGAACTTTTCAACGCACCAACTTCCAAATTCAACAGATCATCCTTTGCAATTTTTGCTACCTTCATGACATTCCACCACAAGAGGCATCTTCACCTCCCTTCTCCTTTCGATATTCTATAACTCCTCCAATTTCACCAGTCCTTCCAGATGAAAAAAGCAATTCACTTGCTCTTCTCATCCAGGGAAACCAAACACCAGTTGGTTTACTGCTTTGCGAAACATTCAATCTGTAGGAGTGACTCTGAGCTTCTCTCCCACACTCCATCCTACTCTCACGTTGCTGTACATGTTTATGGCCTTCTGCACTGTGCTAATGAGACCCAAGGTAATCTTGAAGGGCCACCTCATCTTCCATTTGTGCATGTTGCAATCTTCTGACCTCACATCAGATTAATCAATTTCAGGTCAGTCACTTCCTATGCATCAGATCTGACCAGTTCAGCATTTAGGTTATCCATCAGTAATATTAATTCAGTTTTTCGCTTGCCACAAGCCCTGCTTACAAGGTACTTCCTCCAGCTCTGAATTTCCGGCTTTTGCAAATGGCTTTGATTTCTCTCTCCAATTGCCCTCATTAAACAAACCATCTTGACGGCTTCGTCCACACCTCATCACCATGGCAACCCTGACCTCATTCGAATGGAGATATTCCCTTTATCACATCCTTCCCTCTCCATACTGCTTGCAAATAATCCAACTAGTTTTCTCTTTTCCAATTCTGATGAAGAATCTCTGAATTGAAATATTAAGTGTTCCTCTTTTCACATTTGCTTTCTCACCTGCTGAGAGTTTGCAATAGTTTCTATATATATATATATTATATATATATATGTGTGTGTGTGCGTGTGTGTGTGTGTGAACTGCAGATGCTAGTTTAAATCGAAGGTAGACACAAAATACTGGAGTAACTCAACGGGTGAGGCAGCATCTCTGGAGAGGAATGGGTGACGTTTCGGGTAGAGACCCTTCTTCTGAAGAAACGCTGCCCATTTCTTCTCTCCAGAGATGCTGCCTCACCCGCTGAGTTACTCCAGTATTTGTGTCTATATGTACATATTTATATATGTATGGCAGGGCATGGGTCCAGGTTTATAGTGACTGCCTCGTGGATGACAGCTGCATGCTTAAAATAGCTGGAGTGTTTGCCTCGATCTACATAATTGATTGCCTCCTCTTTTCTCCCACCATTCTCATTTCTGTCACGCACTAAATGGCAGCATTTCCTATTTCTTTTGGGGGTTTTCTGACCTTTGGCAAGTCACCCTGCATGGACATTCACGCTAAGGCAGGAAAATAATTTAAATTGTAATGAGGACAATTATGCTTTAGGAATTAATTGGCCTGCAATTAGAGTTCAAGAGAGTAACAAAAACAATCTGTGAGAATAGGTTTGACCGTCTGGCCTTTTGGGTGTCACTAATTGATGTAATTTGCATTGTTATAAAAGTATTTCAGAAGATGATTGAATTTTAATTTGTGAAGCAAAAATGAAACATTAACTTGTGGTGCACTTGTAATTTTACATGACAACTTAAAGCCAAAAGTGGAAGTTGGAGTGTTGTCACTTTACCAGATAGACATTGCTTAAGGGAATAAAGCATTTAATATTAAAAATATACTTAATGGCATTGCTGCCATGTTGCATTTTTCATTCTGGGTTCAGCAGAATGGTAATTGCTTGTAGTTATTGAACTAATTCACCAAGTGATTTCATTTTCATTAAAGAGATTGCTACTTTTTAATATTGGAAATAGGTTGGGGATTGATATTTTTATGTCGTTTTTCTCTTTGATTGAATGTAAGTAATCTGATCCAAATCTTAGTCAAAACGTAAAGTGACAAAGGTACCTGTTGTGCTGTTGTGTTTTAGACAATCCTTGGCCACAGGACTTCTCTCACATTGTTTAGTCTTTCCCAGATAGAAGATAATCCAGCAACCACTTTGCCAGTTTCTGTTAGGCTTCAACTAATCTATGCCAGTTTAATTTATAACGCAATAAAGGCATCATGCACATGCAAAGACAATGGGCATCAACGTAAACTTTAGAAGCAGAGGAGAACCTCCCCAGTGCATACTTGGCCATTTAGTAAGATCATAAGCTTATGAAAGAATATGATAGCAGGGACGTTTACTTATGTAGGAGCCTGCCTGTTTGAGCAGTTTGCTACAGGTTAGCCTGGTGTATATAGAGTGGTTTACAAAATAACCTTTCTTAAGAGTGGATGCTTACTACAAAATGAAACCACAGGAGCAGGTGTGATGGGGATGATCTTAATTTCAAAAGATACACCAGATTGTGTCAGGTAGAAACATAACATTTCAATGTGCTTCAAAAAGCAACCAGGTCCATTATTAATGGATAGACACAAAAAGCTAGAGTAACTCAACGGGTCAGACAGCATCTCTGGAGGAAAGGAATAGGTGACTTTTCAAGTCGAGACTTTTCTTCAGTAGAAAGGAAGGTTCCTTCCTACACCATTATCAATGGAGGCGGGATAAGGTGCAGGCAATCGAAGACAGGTCCCTTCATGCTCTGTTTGTGGTTAAGTACTAACGGCTGGCTGTCCTCTCAGTCTTGAGAAATAAGGCCGGAATTTTGGACGGTAATCCTCAGTGGCTTTCCGGTGCTGCCTGAGGAACAGGATTGCTTTTTCTCTTCAAACAGCCCTTGAACCCATGTGACCTCCCAGTGTTCAGCCCTCTGCAGACAGACCTCTCCTAATATCATTCAAGACCCGCTTGCTATCTCTACATGCCTCTGTGAACTTCTCTCCTCTTCCTCCCTCTGAGCACTCTGAGTCATTTCATCGACAACTGACGACTCTATCCTCTTCACCCCTGTTGTGCCTTGTGACATTGGAATCATTTCTTGTTCATAGCTCACCATGGCACCAGTAAAATGTCACTCCGTGTTCATTTCCTGTCTTTTCAGATCAATCCGGGTTTTTCATCTCCACAGGAATTGATACTGAATTCCAGTGAAATAAAATGCACAAAAATAGCTTTTAGGCTCCAGACATTATTTGCCTAAAGAGAGACTGCAATTTACAAAGCTTTGTGGAATGATTCAACATTATTTGAAAAAGCTTGCAATATGTAATTTGTGTTACAAATTGTTGCATTTGATAATAATTGTCAGTACTTCAAGTGTAAAAATATAAAACCTCTATCGTTTTGCAGATATTTTTCGTAGTTTATTGGAAAATTTTAAACCTGTCAGTTACCATTATTCCCATAAGTTTACAGTATGCATTTTTAGATTCTAATTAAATTCAGAGGGAAGTAGTTTGGTGGTTGAGCAATCAGTGCTCTTGTCAATGGGGTGCCAATTAAATGACTTGCATTTGATGTATGAGGGATAAAATGGGAAAACTTTAATCAAAGACGGGGAATTAAGCAAAAGGCAAGGCATTAATTGTGAAATGCAGACATGCCGCACAAAACAGATCATAGCGTAACCACTCATTTAATATTTGATGTCTGCTTTGCACATCCGCTGTAACAAAGCTTTAATCTAACAGAACATGAAAGGAAGATCAATAGGCAGCCAAATCAATATGTTGGGATGTGCGCACCACACACTAAACCTGCTCTCTGGTATTCATTTTTCACTGGAGAATCCCTGAACCCCAAGCATATGCCAAAAATTCATTATTTTTCCATTTTGTCACATGCTGCTGCTGGCATTCATTGTTCAGTGCCCATAAGTTGTTTAGTTTAGAGATACAGCACGGAAACAGGCCCTTCGGCCCACTGAATGGCACCGACCAGCGATCCCACACATTAACACTATCCTAGTCACACACTAGGGATAATTTACACATAAAACAAGCCAATTAATCTACAAACCTGGACGTCTTTGGAGTGTGGGAGGAAACTGAAGATCGCGGAGAAAACTCACGCGGTCATGGGGAGAACGTACAAACTCCGTACAGATAGTGCCCATAGTCGGGATTGAACCCGGGTCTCCAGTGCTGCAAGCGCTGTTAGGCAACAACTCTACTGCTGCGCCACAGTGGCCGCACACTTTACGTTAGTTTAAAGTTAGTAGTGGAGAAAGCAAACATGGGGAAATGCAAAACAGATATAGGTTATGGATTCAGAATATATTTACATTTTTTATATAATGTGAATCCCTCTATAATTGTTAACATTGTATTGAGCAGCATTTGGAAAAAAAGTTCTTAAATGCTAAATGGTTCTAAAACAAACCAAAATAAGGCCTTTTATACCCATTTCATATCAGAAAAAAAATACCAGTTTGACTGTTTACCTTTGAGGTAGGAATTTATTTCCCCAGTCCAGCATGGGGAAGGGAATGACTATTTTCCATAATGCTTTCCATTGATCACTTGAGCAAATGTGTACACCACACTTAAAATGCTGGTCACAGAACCATGAGTGCCCCCCCTGGAAACTTATATGTCGGCATTCTGTGATGCGAGAACACAGATGCTGTCAAAAAAAGGGAGAGACAAGGAAATGCGGGTGCTGGAATTTGGAGCAAAACACAATGTTGGAGGAACTCAGCAGGTCAGGGAACATCTGTGGAGGGAATGGACAGGCAATGTTGCAGTACAGGACCCTTTCCCAGACTGACCAGAGCACACGTTGTCATGATACAGGCTGTAGTGCAACCAATGCATTTACGAAAATGAGCTGTGGCGTTTACATGCAGATTGCTTAAGAATTGAACCTGAAACTTGATTTTTTTAATGTTGATGGTTTACTAACTAGAATATAATTGCCATGTTTCAGGACCTTTAAATGAGCCATATTGTAACAAGAAGCTGATTAGTGGAGCAGAATATAATGTTTCTCTCTACACTTGAGGCACAAAGACAAATGTCAATAGTTGCCTTCAGAACAGATACTTCATGAAACTTAAATATCAAATGTTTAGTTACTCATGTGTAACATTAGTGCATCGCCATGACCTGCAATTAATTACTAATAGCCCAATAACGGTGGTCAGCCTCCTGTCTCTTGTCTCTAAACTCTGTACAGAGTTCCTTCTTTCTGGGATGTTTTTCCCTGTGTGGGTTGTGAGTGTGGTTGAGGTGGGAAGACAACCTGGTCCTCAGCTGTAACTCCATTGTATCAAAAAGGTTTTTTTTTGGTGAGGCAATACTATCATCACAGGGAGAATGGCTGTGTGTGTAAGGATACAGTCAAGCCATACGTTTCAGAAAAGGAAAGCACCATTTTATTAGCTGGCTAACCCTTCAACCTGATTCAGGTGGACTTATCACAGTTGCTAAGTTTCTGAAACTTGACAATTCTGACAAGTTTGTCAAGAATTGACAATCCACAAATGTTTTTGAATGTCTCAGATATTCCAGAATTGCAATAACTTCAAAAACATTTCAAAACCCTCAAACGATAATTAAGTTATGTTAGACATTTGGATGAGTACATGGGTAGGAAAGGTTTAGAGGGATATGGGCCAGATGGATAGGGCATCTTGGTTGGCATGGGTAAGTTGTGCCGAAGGCCCTCTTTCCATGATTAATGACTGAGCTAGCCCCATTTGTCTGTGTTTGGCCCAAATCATTCTTCGCCTTTACTATCCATGTACCGTTCTGAATGATTTTAAAAATAGTAATAGTATTGAAAAGGTTTCTCCTCCAGCCCTTTTAAATCTTTCCTCTCTCACCATAAACCAATACCCTCTAGTATTCTACTCCCGTTTCCTGTTAAAAAACTATTTACTTATCTATGTCAATCACAATTATTTGCCTCTGTTAGGTTATCTCTAACCACCTTAATTCCAGGTTTCCTCCTTATAACTCAAGCTAATCTAAATTAACTAATACAGTGCATTGAGAAAGTATTCAGACCCCTTCACTTTTTCCACATTTTGTTACATTACAGCCTTATTCTAAAATTGTTTACAGTCATTTTTTTTAAAATCATCAATCTACACACAATACCTCATAATATAAAAGCGAAAACAGGTGTTTTGTAATTATTGCAAAATAGTTAAAAATAAATAACTGAAATATCACATTTACGTAAGTATTCAGACCCTTTGCTGTGACTCTCAAAATTGAGCTTTGGTGCATCGTGTTTCCATTGATTATCCTTGAGATGTTTCTACAACTTGATAGGAGTCTACAAGTGGTAAATTAAATTGATTGTACACGATTTGGAAAGGCACACACCTGTCTATATAAGGTCCCACCGTTGACAGTGCATGTCAGAGCAAAAAACAAGCCATGAAGACGAAGGAATTGTCTGTAGACCTCCGTGACAGGATTGTGTTGAGACACAGATCTGGGGAAAACATTTTTTGGAGCATTGCAGGTCCCGAAGAGCACAGTGGCTTCCGTCATTCATAAATAGAACTTTGAAACCACCAGGACTCTTCATAGAGCCTGGCCAAACTGAGCAATCGAGGGAGAAGGGCCTTAGGATAGAGACTTGCTAACATATTCAGGGAGGTGACCAAGAACCCGATGGTCACTCTGACAGAGCTCCAGAGTTCCTCTGTGGAGATGGGAGAAACTTCCAGAAGGACAACTATATCTGCAGCACTCCACCAATCAGGCCTTTATTGTAGAGTGGCCAGACAGAAGCCACTCCTCAGTTAAAGGCACATGACAGCCCGCTTGGAGTTTGCTAAAAGGCACTTAAACAAGATTCCCTGACCTGATGAAACCAAGATTGAACTCTTTGGCCTGAATGCCAAGTGTCACGTCTGGAGGAAAACAGGCACCGCTCATCACCTGGCCAATACCATATCTACGGTGAAGCATTGTGGCAGCATCATGCTGTAGGGATGTTTTTCAGCGGTAGGAACTGGGAGACCAGTCAGGATCGAGGTAAAGATGAATGGAGCAAAGTATAGAGAGATCCTTGATGAAAACCTGCTCCAGAGCATTCAGGACATTGAACTGGGGCAGACGTTCACCTTCCAACAGGACAACGACCTAAAGCTCATGTCCTAGACAACTCAAGAGTGGCTTTGTGACAAGTCTGTGAATGTCCGTAAGTGGCCTGGCCAGAGCCCTGACTTGAACCCGATCGAACATCTCTGGAGGGATCTGAAAATAGCTGTGCATCGACGCTCCCCATCCAACCTGACAGAGCTTGAGAGGATCTGCAGGGAAGAATGGGATAAATTACCCAAATACAGGTGTGCCAAGCTTGCAGCGTGATACCCAAGAAGACTTGCGGTTGTAATCACTGCCAAAGGTGCCTCAATAAAGTACTGAGTAAAGGGTCTGAATACTTATGTAAATGTGATATTTCAGTTATTTATTTTTAATTATTTTGCAAACATTTCTAAACACCTGTTTTCACTTTTTCATTGTGGGCTATTGTGTGTAGATTGCTGATAAAAAAAAAAGAATTTAATCCATTTTAGAATAAGGCTGTAACGTAACAAAATGTGGAAAAAGTGAAGGGGTTGGGATACTTTCTGAATGCACTGTATCTATCATAATTCCTTGAGTCCTTTCCCATCATTGAAGCAGTTGGGAAAGAACCAGTGCCAGATGCGACTGGGTGCAGGATGTTTTGTTTAGTTTATTATTGTCGCGAGTACCGAGGTACAGTGAGAAGCTTTAATTTACATGCTATTCAATCGGACACAAGACTGTAAATGAATACAATCCAGCCTTCCACAATGCACAGTTAAAGGATAAAGGGCACAACATTTAGTGTAACATGAAGTCCAATAGAATCCGATTAAAGAAAGTTCAAAGGTCTCCATTGAGGACGTTCATGCAATTTCCTGATCATGTGGTGTGAAATCTTTGGCGATCAGTCCCTCCACATTGAACTGCACAGAGAGTGCAATGTCAGAACACATGTGGAAAATGGTGGCAAATCATTGAGCACCAGCGTATCTTTTGCATTTGTGGTTACATTAGAAAACATCACCAGTTGTAAAGCTGATGAAGACAGTCCTGGAGTAAATCAGTGCATCTGGCAGCATCTGCAGAGTAAATGGATAGGCAATATCTGGGTGGAATTTTGGATAAGGACCCTTCTTCACTCTGAAGGCTTATGTTTTTGTAACAAAATCCAAGTGAACCTGTCCACTCACTTGCATTTAATCATTGACCTGGCAAAGGGCAGTGCAAAATAGCCAAGCTGCTCACAGCCCAAGATACATTATCCCCTGCTGCAGAGCTACACAGATTGTAGAATGCAGGGCTCCAGAGAGAGTGAGAGAGAGAGAGTACAGGCTATTCCAGCTTGTCTCTGAAATTAGTTAAGCCAGGATTGAATGGCGGAGAATATTTGATGGACCAAAATTCTGAATTCTGCTCCTATGACTTATGAAACCTGCCCACTGCCACGATGCCCGATTGCATCTGAAACTGGAACAGCAAACCCATTCATTACATCAGAGAAGCACAACTCCAAGGTGCAAAGGTAGTTAAAAGGCAAAGTACATTGAACTTCACTCTCTTAAATTTCATGAAGTATTTTAATATACGTTTTTTTTTAAACAGTTTTGAACATTTGAATAGGAGATACACGGAACTGCAGATGCTGGACTACAAAAAAC
Organism: Leucoraja erinaceus; assembly: GCF_028641065.1. Classification (NCBI taxonomy): domain Eukaryota; kingdom Metazoa; phylum Chordata; class Chondrichthyes; order Rajiformes; family Rajidae; genus Leucoraja; species Leucoraja erinaceus. Next base: position 124,076,583 of record NC_073377.1, on the reverse strand, counting down.
TCAGTGGGTCAGGCAACTCATTGGGTCTGGAGAACATGGATAGGTCATGTTTTGGGTCAGGATCATTCAGACTTAGTCTGATGAAGGGTCCAGGCTCGAATTGTTATGTACAGTGCCCTCCATAATGATTGGGACCTAATTATTTGCCTCTGTAATAGATTTGTAATAGAACAAAATTACATGTGGTTAAAGTGCACATTGTGAGATTTTAATAAAGGCCATTTTATACATTTTGGTTTCACCGTGTAGAAATTACAGCTGTGTTTATACATAGCCCCCCCCTCCGTTTCAGGGCATCATATTATTTGGGACACATGGCTTCACATGTGTTTGTAATTGCTCAGGTGTGTTTAATTGCCTCATTCATGCAGGCATAAGAGAGCTCTCAGCACCTAATCATTCCTCCAGTCTTTCCATCACCTTTGGAAACTTTTATTGCTGCTTATCAATATGAGGACCAAAGTTGTGCCAATGAGAGTCAAAGAAGCCATTATGAGACTGAGAACCAAGAATAAAACTGTTAGAGACATCAGCCAAACCTTAGGCTTACCAAAATTAACTGTTTGGAACATAATTAAGAAGAAAGAGAGCACTGGTGAGCTTACTAATCGCAAAGGGACTGGCAGGCCAAGGCAGATCTCCACAGCTGATGACAGAAGAATTTTCACTATAATAAAGAAAAATCCTCAAACACCTGATCGACAGATCAGAAACACTCTTCAGGTGTGGATTTGTCAACAACCACTCTCTGCAGAAGACTTCATGAACAGAAATACAGAGGCTACACTGCAAGATGCAAACCACTGGTTAGCCGCAAACAGAGGATGGCCAGGTTACAGTTTGCCAAGAAGAACTTAAAAGAGCAACCACAGTTCTGGAAAAATGTCTTGTGGACAGATGAGATGAAGATTAACTTATATCAGAGTGATGGCAAGAGCAAAATATGGAGGAGAGAAGGAACTGCCCAAGATCCAAAACTTACCACCTCATCTGTGAAACATGGTGGTGGGGGTGTTATGGTCTGGGCATGTATGGCTCACTTATCTTCATTGATGATACAACTGCTGATGGTAGTAGCATAATGAATTCTGAAGTGTATAGACACATCCTATCTGCTCAAGTTGAAACAAATGCCTCAAAACTCATTGGCTGGTGGTTCATTCTACAGCAAGACAATGATCCCAAACATACTGCTAAAGCCAGAAAGGAATTTTTCAAAGCTAAAAAATGGTAAATTCTTGAGTGGCCAAGTCAATCACCCGATCTGAACCCAATTGAGCATGCGTTTTATATGCTGAAGAGAAAACTGAAGGGGACTAGCCCCCAAAACAAGCATAAGCTAAATATGGCTGCAATACAAGCCTGGCAAAGCATCACCAGAGAAGACACCCAGCAACTGGTGATTTCCATGAATCGCAGACTTCAAGCAGTCATTGCATGCAAAGGATATGCAACAAAATACTAAACATGACTACTTTCATTTACATGACATTGCTATGTCCCAAACATTACGGTGCCCTGAAACTGCTGTAATTTCTACATAGTGAAACCAAAATGTATAAAAATATCCTTTATTAAAATCTGACAATGTGTACTTTAACAACATGTGATTTTTTTTTCTATTACATATCTCAAATTGTGGAGTACAGAGGCAAATAAATAAATGATTGGTCTTTGTCCAAAACATTATGGAGGGCACTGTATACATCTTCTCCAGAGATGCTACCTGACCCACTGAGTTACTCCAGCACTTTGTGTCTCGGACTTTTGACTAATGTGTTTAAACTTCATTGGGTCTTGAATTTCTTTGAATGGTTTTGGAAGTTGGAGAGATTTTGGGGTTCAAGCTACTTGATAGCCTTGATATCTTACTCAGCCCGGATTAGTTGTCTTTCAAACCATTATGGTGGGGATTTATGATTAAGAGGGCCTGATCATCACTCAGATAATGCTGGCTCCTTGAAGGAGGTTTGTTCAGCTGGTCTCACCGAAGGTATGACGGTGTTTTAGAGGATAAGCTTAGATTACTCACTGCTCAGTGGAAGATGTGGACTATATGAGCTTAAAACACAAATGTGTCTGCATCATTGAGGCAGAAGATAAAGTTTCAGGGCATTCCAGATACAATTGGACACTAACTTACAAGACCCCATTGGAAGATATAAGGGCTACTGTCTACAGGTTTGGTCAAAAAGGATGGATTTACCAAAGTTTCATAGTAGAAAAAGACCGATTTAGCAGAAGATTGTTGTTCTCAGAACCAAGGCAACTGAGGGCACGGGCACCTATAGATGAGAAGGAAATTATGGATGGACAAGGTGGAAGTTGGTTGTTAATTAATGGGGGGGGAGGGCATTTCAAAGGTAGAGAAGGGCAAGTCATATGCTTTGGATAGCTAATCGACAGGCCATACAAGTTGCCAAGTTCTATTTATTTTAATGGGGTGTAACAGCTCGTTAAGATGAGGATATTTGCCTTCAGACTCTAATACTATTTTCTTATAATTTTTGTATTTAGATCTAGCAGCAAACGCCTGCATTTCAGACACATCGTCTGCATTATGACTTTGGTCTAACAGTGAACTTCATTAAAACCTAAATGCACTGTTTCAGACTTTGGAGACGTTCCTTTTCCCTAGCCAGTGAAGTGTATGGTGTGGCTGGCACATAATTGTAATTAGTTCTTAATTAGTGTGCGCACATGGATATGAGAAATTGCTTTGAAACAAATCAGACTCATTTAATTTGAAGCTCTTACAAATTATTTTAATTTCATTCTGCTCTGCTTTGACTTCGAATCTTTGAGAAGAAAAGACTGACCTGCCTTCAACAGGACATGACAATTTATAATTTTCTGAATATCAGCTCTGCAATAAAATGTAATCTTCTTCATAAGTCATCGGAGCAGAATTAGGTCATTCGGCCCATCAAGTCTACTCTGCCATTCAATCGTGGCTGATTTTATCTTTCCCTCTCAACCCCATTCTCTTGTCTTCTCCCTGTAACCTTTGACTTCCTCATTAATTAATTACACATTAATCTCCGCTTTAAAAATACCCAATGTCTTGGTCTCCACAGCCGTCTGTGGCAATGAATTTCACAGATTCACCACCCTCTGGCTAACAAAATTCCTCCTCATCTCATTTCTAAATGTACATCCTTTTATTCTGAGACTCTGCCCTCTGATCCTAGACTCTCCCACTAGTGGAAGCATCATCTCCACATCCTCCTTCTGTGCAGTCCCTCAGGATTGAGGGGGACTAGTTGTGGGTTATGTGGTTTCTGAGGTAGTCACCAAGGCAATTGTGGGAACCGCAGACTCTTCTGTGGGTGGGACCGGAGGTGATTGATGGGTGGGTGGTTTGTGAGGTGATGCTCTCCTTCATCCATTTATGCAGCGCTTTGCCTCAATGTCCCAACACCATCCACAATGTTCCTGTTATGGGCCAGAGCTTCTTAGGAACAGTAGACTTGCTGTGCCTCTACAAAGAAACAGGGAGCACATTGCTGAACCTTTTTTCTCTGTCTGCCTGGTAATTTCTCACAATAGAGCTTGGAACAGAATGTCTATTTTGGGAATTGGGTGGTGGACATCGCCAGCTCAGCGTCATTGATATAGTCTAATGAGGGATATTGACCCGGGAGAGGGAACTGACATTGGTTTGTTTCACCTTTCAGTGTATTTGAAGTGTTTTTCCAATGACTTGATGTACACAGCCCAGGCCACAGAAACACAAAGGAGATTACGGATCACTATCTGAAAGACCATTGCTATCTGCCAGGTCTGAAGAGTCCTGATCTTCAAAAATTCTTACCCTCACTCATCCAAGGACCATAATGATGGTTTGAATGTGATGTTGAATTCCGTGCTAAATTTTAGTACAAGTGCACAAAGTAGAATTATTGGAAATTACTCTTTCTGAAGCTTATCCTTAAAGCTGTAAATCAAAATAAATTAGCACAGAAGCCCACAGAGTTAAAGGCAAGAATGTGAGAAAAGAGGTATATTTCAAATCTGACAGATATGGTCTCTTACAAATGTTATTGTAAGTATAAATATTTCGATTTGTGGTAAATTTGTGCCTTATTGTACTTTAAATAATTTCAAAATATTTCAACCAACGTTAGTTTCTTTTTATTTTCACTTTTTAGTGCTGGTTATTTGACAGAAGATCAAGTGGAGTCACTGTTGGAGATGGTGCACCAGGAAATTCTGCGTGTGAAGCTCGGATTAGATGATGTCATGGATCAAGAAAAGATACTCATTCACTGCAAGCTCATCAGTGAGAGAAGGAAGCATATTATCAAGACAGTAAGTGGACGATGAGAATTATTCAGCCTCTTGACTATGGTGCTGAAGATGTCATGGACTGTCAATATATCAGTCCTTGAGCACATTACTTTATTTAATTAACTTTCACATCTCTTATTTCCTGGTGTAAATAAGTTAGGTAAGCTGCCATTCTTCTGTTGTTTCCGGCAAAATAACAGCACGAGATCAGACACCCACATCTAATCTCTTTCATTGTTGTTCTTGGCCTCTGCTTCTGTTCTATAATATGAAAAATCAGTTAAAGCAACTTTTAGGTTGTAGTAATTAGTAATAAAAGCAGATTAAGACTGCAAAAAATCTGAGTTTCCTTTTAAAAAAACAATTAAAATACACAATCCTGAGCAGAGAAAAGCTAGCCATCATGTGGGAGGTACGAGGGCATAGAATAGGGCTACTAACCTAGAGTAGAGCGTCATAAAAGAGGTTGTGGCAGATGATAAATGCTGCCTCAGACTGAAATGAAACTCTCATTGCCAAGCATCTGCTCTGGGATTCAGGAGCTCATCAGATGAGGAGGAATGTAAAGCACTGCTGCAATATTTTATGCTGAAGTAAATATATTTTTGCTAGTTTCTGTGGATTGATGCAGGCAGGAAACCATAATAGAATATTAAATGCTGAATTGTGTCTTTGCAGTTTCTTTTTTTTTTCATTGATTGTACTTTAGATCTCTACCAGTGTTCTGATTTATTAGTTACTAGGATTGAGCATTTAGATGTATTAAATGGTCACAGACAAATCACTTGATGAACAGTGGTAAGTGTCTTACAATATGCTCCACTGTTATCAATGTTGGCTAATATCCATGTCTTCTGTAGAGTTAATTAATCAATGTTAAGTTGTTATGGTGGGGAAAAGATTCAACAGATCTGCCACTTCTGATTATTGTAAGAATATTGAAGATGGATCAACAATCCATCCCCTTGTATATATGTACCTACTTACCACTACCCTAAAAATGCAAGGACTCTGCTTCCATTGCCCTTTGAGGAGGAAAGATCCATTGACTCGGGACCCTCTGATAGATAAATAAAACATTTTGTCTCTCTCATGGCTGCCACCCTTATACTTAAACAGTGACACCAGTGGCACAATCCATAGATGTTTGGATATTAAGTGAATCAAGGAATATGGTGTTAGTATAGTAAAGTGGTGCCAGGCACGTGCCGTCAGTGTAGGCAAGGTAGGCACTGCCTACCCTGACTAAAATTATAAAATGGTAATTATTAAATATAAACAGTAAACATAGAAACATAGAAATTACGTGCAGGAGTAGGCCATTCGGCCCTTCGAGCCTGCACCGCCATTCAATATGATCATGGCTGATCATCCAACTCAGTATCCCGTACCTGCCTTCTCTCCATACCCCCTGATCCCCTTAGCCACAAGGGCCACATCTAGCTCCCTCTTAAATATAGCCAATGAACTGGCCTCAACTACCCTCTGTGGCAGAGAGTTCCAGAGATTCACCACTCTCTGTGTGAAAAAAGTTCTTCTTTTTCTTTTAAAGGCATGGGAGAATTATGGAAGAGTTACTTTTACAGCGTATGGGGAGTCTGGCCAGTGGTAAAGTTGTGGGGAGGGCAGGAGTGTTGAGAAAGAGGGGGTTGGGGATCATGCCAGTAACCCACTTGCGATGCTCCGGGCACGGAGCCACTGCATTGTGGTCGGGGGAAGAAGTAGCTCGGGTGGCTGCGAGTGGCTGCCGGGAGCGGACAGCGGAACCGGCCACCACCTCAGCCCCTTCTGCCGGCCCCCTCACCTCTGGCAGTGCTCTCCGTCTGAAAATCTCTCTCCTGCCACAACCGGCCTCACACATGTCAGCTGCTTCACGCAAATCCTTAAATTCCAACAGCGCGATCAAGGGACCAATTGAGTTTACTTGGCTGTCGGAATATGAGGATTTGCGGGAAGCGGCTGACATGAGCGAAATCGGTGAGCGGCAGGTGAGAGGTGTTCAGACGGAGAACACTGCCAGAAGTGATTAGACCAGCAGAAGGCACTGAAGTGGTGGCCAGTTCTGCTATTGGGTCCCGGCGGCCACTCGCAGCCACCCGAGCTGCTTCCCTCCCCGGCCACAATGCAGTGGTTCCGCGCCCGGAGCGCTGTGGCAGTGGTGAGTGAGTTACTGGTATGATCCCCGACCCCCTCCTTCTTAACACTCCTGCCCTCCCCGCAACTTTACCCCTGGTCAGACTCTCCACACGCTGTGAAAGGAACTCTCCCCCCAATTGGGCCCTTGAATAAGTATTGGCATTCAATAAGATGACAACTGATTCAACTTGTCCCCGTGTGCTCCTGTTTTTCCCACCATCTCTCAACCTGCTGTCACCCTTCACCCCCCACCCATTCAGTAATTCAGAATGAAGGAGACATGGAAGCCCTGGGCAAATTGAATTGTTACTGTCTTTATTGTTACGGAGAGGAGAACAATCTGCGCATGCGCGGTTTAAGATTTGTTTTAAAGCCGACTAACTGCCTATCCCGAGTAATCACTCACGGCACGTGCCTGAGTGGTGCTGAGGTAAAAGATCAGTTACTGAATGTTGAAGCAGGCACGAAAGGCCAAACAACCTACTCTGCTTCCAATTCTTGTGTTTATTTGTTATTGTTTAACAAGTGGTTGGATATTCCTTGGCTTGTTCTCAAATGGATCAAGATGGAGGAAGGAAGTCTATATACTATGTTCTGTTCCACAACAGTTTGTGACTTTTGCAATTAACAAACAGTTGGGGCAACAAATGGCTTGAGACTAAAGATTATTGATTCTATTCCAATACTATCTGTATGACAGCCCCAATTTGAGGCATTTTTTACCATTGGAACCATGGTCTGGTAAAGAATCAACATATGGATGAAACTGATGAGAGAAAAAATAGTGTAGTTGAAACATGGTATGGTGCAAATTAGTTCTGCAAGCAGAACCAGTTGGTGGCAGTATTGTAACTTCTTTATCCAGTAGTTGTTTCTTAAATTCATTGAAGGCAAATTTGCAGATGACACAAAGCTGGGTGGCAGTGAGAACTGTGAGGAGGATGCTATGAGAATGCAGGGTGACTTGAACAGGTTGGGAGAGTGGGCAGATGCATGCAGATGTAGCTGAATGTGGATAAATGTGAGGTTATCCACTTTGGTAGCAAAAACAGGAAAGCAGATTATTATCTAAATGGTGTCAAATTGGGGAAAAAGGGGAAGTACAATGGGATCTGGGGGTCCTTGTTCATCAGTCAATTAAAGTAAGCATGCAAGTACAGCAGGCAGTGAAGAAAGCGAATGGCATGTAGGCCTTTATAACAAGAGGAGGAGTATAGGAGCAAAGAGGTCCTTCTGCAGTTGTACAGGGCCCTAGTGAGACCACACCTGGAGTATTGTTTGCAGTTTTGGTCCCCTTATTTGAGGAAGGACATTCTTGCTATTGAGGTAGTGCAGCGTAGGTTCACAAGGTTTATTCTGGGATGGCGGGACTGTCATATGCTGAGAGAATGGTGTAGCTGGGCTTGTATACTCTGGAATTTAAAGGGATGAGACGGGATCTTATTGAAACATATGAGATTATTAAGGATTTGGACACGCTAGAGGCAGGAAACATGTTCCCGATGTTGGGGGAGTCCAGAACCAGGGGCCACAGTTTAAGAATAAGAGGTAAGGCATTTAGAGCGGAGATGAGGAAACACTTTTTCACACAGAGAGTTGTGAGTCTGTGGAATTCTCTGCCTCAGAGGGCGGTGGAGGCTGGTTCTGATAGAGAGAGAGAGAGCTTGATAGGGTTCTTAATGATAGCGGAGTCAGGGGATACGAGGAGAAGGCAGGAACGGGGTACTGATTGTGGATGATCAGCCATGATCACATTGAATGGCGGTGCTGGCTTGAAGGGCCGAATGGCCTACTCCTGCACCTATCGTCTATGTCTATTGAAAGCAGGACCATGACTAATAATACAAAATTTATGGATGTATTCTGTCATTATTATTGTAACTTTCTCTCGCCTGTTTCTTCAACCTGTCATGAATTTCTTAAATATGATAACATGCCTAAAAGACAGAACTGTGTGAATCCCGTACAGCTATTTCCACAATAAACAGTAACACAAAAGTAATGTTTATGGAATTCCATGCAGAAAGTTTTTGCTTGTGCTAAATGTACAATTGAAGAGCAATTTATCTTTGCAATCTGCTTCCAAAATCCGTTCCTTTGATCTAAACTTTGGAAGTAAGGTATTCAACGCACTTCCACTACTGTATTGCATATTTAATGCAAGAGATTTTTTTTGGCATTTTTGTGTTATGTTATTCTGTGCCCTGGATAATTGGCATGGTTTTTCTTCAAGAGAGGCGATTTTGGTGTAATTCTTTGTATTGTTAGGTTGGTGAGCATGAATGTCAAGAAAATGAACTGTCATCTCTTCTCAATACCTCTGGAGAAAGACGATCCTGCCATAACAAATACCTCCTGGATTGGCATGACCTATTAAAGAATCAAGCTGCAGAACTCAAAGAACTGGTGGAGCAATTGGATAAGGATGCATTAGACCGACTGGAACTGCTCGGAGAGCAACTTGCCAAAGACGCCTCACTGAAAATTAAAAAGATTGACACTAAGCTTGGCCAGGAGTTGCTCAACCTTGGGGTCCCGAAGGATTATTTAAAACAAGTGGCAGAGAGCCAGGAGAAGGAAGCAAATCTTCTGCACAAAAAGAAAATGAGACAAGATGAAAATGAAAATCATAAAGCTAATGAATTACTGGAACAATTTCGGCAGGAATTGTCCAATCAGCTTCAGTCAGAGATAGAAGAACAGAAATTCTTACGGCATCAGACATATTTGCTCTTGCAGTAAGTGCATTAAGATTTTATGAATTAATTCTTGGAATGTTGTTAACAAGATCAGCATTTATAACTGTGGTTGCTTTTGAGAGGTTTTGGCAAGTTGATGCCTTAAACCACACAGTGCCATTTCATTCTGGAAATTCCATGGTCCAACATTTTACGCATTGGCTTAAATTTGTTACATGAAAAAAATAATTCCATAGATTCGGGTTCGGAATGAAAAAAAGAAACAGAATAGAGAGGATAGTAATCTCTAGATTACTCCTGGTGTTATTTGTAAATGAGGGTATGAAAAGGAAGATAGAACAGATGAATATATGGTTCAGGAGTTGGTGCAGGGTCAAAGGTTACAGATGTTTAGACCATTGGGATCTTTTCTGCAGCAGTGGTGACTAGTACAAGATGAAGAGGTTGCATCTGAAGTGTAAGGGGACCAATATCCTTGCAGGAAGGTTCACAAGTGATACTCAGGGTGCATTAAACTAGACAGGCATGGGGGTGAGGACCAGAATAATAGTTCCGAAATTGGAAGGAGTGATGGGGGAGTTAGAGGTTCGGACCAATAAGTCTCAAATGAAGGACAGGTCGGGAAAGATGAAAGAATATGGTGAAACCGAAGGGCTGAAGTTGGTTTATTTCAGTGCAAGGAGTATTGTGGAGAAAGTAGATGAATTTAGAGCCTGGATCTGTGCTTGGGACTATGATGTTATGGCCAGTGTTGAAATGTAGTTGCGAGAGGGACACGACTGGCAGCTCAATGTTGCGGGGTTTTGATGTTTCTGACGTGATAGGGAGGCAAAAGAGGTGGAGGAGTTGCACTAATAATCAAGGAGACTGTCATGGTGGCACTCAGAAAGGAAATACTGGAGGGATCGTCCACTGAGGCTATATGGTTAAATCTTCAAAAAAAGAAAGGTACAAGCACTCTAATGGGATTGTACTGTAGACATCCCCAATAGCAAGCAGGAGATAGAGGAACCGATATGTAGACAGATCAACTGAAGATGCCAAAGCAACAAGGTTTTCTTTATGGGTAACTTTAACATCCCCAATATTGACCGGGACTTTCTCAGTGTCAAAGGCTTGGACAGGGCAGAATTTGTGAGATAAATTTAAGAGAGTTCTTGAAACAATATGTGGATAGTCCAACCAGTGGAGGGAACACATTATATCTTGTTGGGATATGAGCCTGACCAGGTAACTGGTATTTCAGTGGAAGAGCATTTTCGAGATACTGATAACAATTCTATAAATTTTAAATAGACACAAAAAAGTTCGATTAAGTCAGTGGGTCAAGCAGCATCTCTGGAGAAAATGGATAGGTGACGTTTCAGTTCACGACTCTCCTTCAGACTGAATGCAAGAAAATACATTGGAAATCAATGTGAAAATTTCCATATTGTTCCTGCTAACCTTTATATTAGCATAATTCCAGATAAGAGATTTTGTCTTAGGTTTTCTTCTGATATCCTGCCCAACCCACGCAAAATGGTGGTAGAAAGAATGAACTATATCAGGTTAGGCGGCGTTTTGTTATCTCACTGCCCTATTCTATCCATATCACCATTGGCTACCCTTTCCCAGTGTACTATCTGCAAATGCACATTCTTTTTGCCAAAGTAGAGAAATCAAGACTCGGAGGACATACGTTTAAGCTGAGACGGGAAAAAACTATAGGAATGTGAGGCCAAAGTTTTCAACCAGAGGGTGGTGGATATATGGAGCGAGCTGTCAGAGCAGCTAGTTGAGGCATGTGCTATAACAGCATTTAAAATACATTTGGACAGGTACATGGATGGGGAAGGTTTAGAAGGATATGTGCCAAATGTAGGCTGGTGTGACTAGTGTAGATGGGCTTCTTGGTTGGCTTGGGCAAGTTGGGATGAAGAACCTGTTTCTGTGCTGAATGTCTCTATGACTCTAAATGCCAAGAGGATCTGAACTGCCGGTCCTTTGCAAATCCATCCACCCTCTCCAATATTTAACTCCCAATTAAGAAGAACTTGCTGGACCAAAACATGCTTAATCCATCAGACAATGTAATTGGGTTGCTTGCTTGAGATAGAATAAGCCCCTCTCATAAAAATGCTGTGATAACCTTTGGCAAACAACAAAACCACATCTCCAGCTTTGTCAAGTTTTTCCAACGATTCTGGATATCTCTGACTGTTAGTAATGAAATAAAAATCTAAAACATTTTAAAAGTAAGCAAGCAGGTACAGCAGGCAGTGAAGAAAGCGAATGGCATGTTGGCCTTTATTACAAGAGGAATCGAATATAGGAGCAAAGAGATCCTTCTGCAGTTGTACAGAGCCTTAGTGAGACCACACCTGGAGTATTGTGTGCAGTTTTGGTCCCCTAATTTGAGGAAGGACATTCTTGCTACTGAGGGTGTGCAGCGTAGGTTTACAAGGTTAATTCCTGGGATGGTGGGACTGTCATATGCTGAGAGAATGGAGCAGCTGGGCTTGTACACTCTGGAGTTTAGAAGGATGAGAGGGGATCTCATTGAAACATATAAGATTGTTAAAGGCTTGGACACGCTAGAGGCAGGAAACATGTTCCCGATGTTGGGGGAGACCAGAACCAGGGGCCACAGTTTAAGAATAAGGAGTAAGCCATTTAGAATGGAGACGAGGAAATACTTTCTCTCACAGAGAGTGGTGAGTCTGTGGAATTCTCTGCCTCAGAGGGCGGTTGAGGCAGGTTCTCTGGATGCTTTCAAGAGAGAGCTAGCTAGATACGGCTCTTTAAAAATAGCGGAGTCAGGTGATATGGGGAGAAGGCAGGAACGGGGTATTGATTGGGGATGATCAGCCATGATCACATTGAATGGCGGTACTGGCTCGAATGGCCGAATGGCCTACTCCTGCACCTATTGTCTATTGTGTAAAACTTTAAAGTGTTTTTTTAATCAGCCCAAAACACTTAAATGTTCTAATTAAGAATAATACTGTAAACACAAATCATTATAAAATATCCTTTATATTCTTACCTACCTTCCTCTTTGCTAAAAAACCTCCATTCCGTTGAATGGCGTGATGGATCCTGTAGCAGCTTCATCCAGTTGCAGAATATAGGGCAGGTTCCCCACTTTCTAGTAGAAGATACATGAAGTCCAGCAGCAAAGCGTAGTGACAGATTTACCAACTGGAATCTGTCAGCAAGTTCAGGCCGTCTGCTTTTGGCAAATAGATAGATTAATGCAGTGTTAGCTGCAGATATGCTGTCAAAGCCCAGCAAATCTTGAGCTAATCTACAGTGAGCACTTGTACAGTTGCCATAACTGATTTAATCATCTGCCTTACTGTGATAATAATAAGTTATATTGCAATGATATTTAAAGATTTAAAAAGTGCTTGAGATCAATATTTGGCCTTAAATCTGCGTCACTGTTTGACTAAGGTATTCAATCTTCTTTTAGCGCAGCTTGCAAATCCCAGTGTACAGGAGTAGTAATTGTGTAAGTTATGATGATGGCTGACAGCTGTACCTCCGTCTGCTGCATCAGCAGGATAAATAATTGAAGGTACATTTAGCGGGACTAGGCACCTTTGAGTGCCAGTGCACTGAACCTTGTAAAGTCTTTCAGCATCCTTTACTCACAGGGCTTCGAAATGCTTTTAAATACCCTGGAGAGCATCATACGATAATCCTGCAATAAGCACACCTTTTATACTGTATCGATTCCTAACACACTTCTTACCACCTTGGCCTGAGATGCAGTGATGAGATTTGGAAATCAATTAAATATTGATACGAGTGTGATGTATGAATTGTTTCATCTCCTAGATCTTTTCATCTTCAATGATTTTGCAAGGACATTGACACTAAGGGATATGTATTCATCTGAGTCTGTGGCAGTTTCAAGAACAAGAAATCATAAACTATTTCCCTTCAGTCTGAAGAAAGGTCCTGACCCGAAATGCCACCTATCCATGTTCTCCAGGGATGCTGCCTAACCCGCTGAGTTACTCCAGCATTTTGTATCTAATATTGTAAACCAGCACCTGCAATTCCTTGCGTCCACATGAAACTGCTGTAGATTAGTTACAATATAGGAGAATATAAATCATCAAAAAATAATCTTATAGCACAAGTCAAGCAGTCAATGGATCATGGTGACATCAGGACCCCATTAAGTGCATTGCCTTTAGACTGTTTACCCTTCAGCCTTATCCGATAACTACTTTTTACATTTCAAAGAAACATGATGAAGAGCGTGCTAGTGCTATCAGAGGAGGAAGTGCAACAAGTGATGCAGAGCTTTCTTGACGTTTTCTGTCAAATGGATAAAAGCCTGGCTCTACCTAAACTGCGGGAGAGGTCCATTCTACAAGCCAACATGACAGACTGGAGGAAAGCAAAGATGGAAAAGCTTGAGCTACGGTGGAGAAAACAAGTAAGGGGATGTAATGATACTTTTTTGTTGTTACCACATTAGGTCATAAGTTATAGGAGCAGAATTAGCCCTTTTGGCCCATCATGTCTATTCTGCCATTCAGTCACGGCTGATCTATCTTTCCCTCTCAACCCCATTCTCCTCCCTTCTCCCCACAACCCATGACTCCCTTACATGTACAGAGATAAAGTGACAAATTTTCATTTTGTGTGCTATCTAGGAAACTCATACCCTGCATAAGTACAATCAAACAATACACGAGTACAGCAGGTAGAGTAAAAATGAGAAAGAAATTGGAGTGGAGAGTATAGTGTTACAGTTGCAGAGAAAGTGCAGATAAAAAAGTGCAGGAGCTAAATCAAGGTAGATTGGGAGATCGGGACTCATCCTTTGCTTATGAGAGGTATGTTCAAGATTCTGATAACAGCAGGGATTACACTGTTCTTGAATCAGGTGGTATATTCTTTCAAGCATATGTAACTTCTGCCCAATGGGAGAGGGGAGAAGAGGAATGAGTGGGTGTGTGTGTGGTCCTTAATTTTGTTGAATGCTTTCGTATGATAGCCTGAATTGTAAATGGAGTAGATGAGGATGGAGGCCAGTTTGTGAGATGAACCAGGCTAGGTATTCCACTTTTAGCTTTCTGGGATGGAATTATTTGTAGATTGTGATTGGCACATGGTGCTGTTGCCTCAAAGCTCCAGGGACCCGAGTTTGATCATGACCTTGGGCGCTATCTGTGTGGAGTCTGTGCCTTCCCGATGCGACTAGTTTTTAGTTTAGTTTAGTATAGAGATACAGCGCGGAAACAGACCCTTCGGCCAATTGAGTCTGTGCCGACCAGCGATCCCCACACATTGACACTATCTCGCACACACTAGAGACAATTTGCAAATGTACCAAACCAATTAGCTTATAAACCTGTATGTCTGAAGAAGGGTTTCGACCCGAAACGTTGCCTATTTCCTTCGCTCCATATATGATGCTGCTGCACCCGCTGAGTTTCTCCAGCATTTTTGTGTACCTTCGATTTTCCAGCATCTGCAGTTCCTTCTTAAAAACCTGTATGTCCTTGGGAGTATGGGAGGAAACCAGAGATCCCTGGAGAAACCCCACGCAGGTCACGGGGAGAACGTACAAACTCCGTACAAACAAGCACCCGTCGTCAGGATCAAACCTGGGTCTGGTGCTGTAAGGCAGCAACTCTACCGCTGGGCCACAGTGCTGTGTATGTAGGCTTTTTCCCATATCCCAAATACATGCTGCTAAATTCATTGGCTCGTGTAGATTACTCCTCAATGTAGGAAGGGAAAAGGAATCAAAGGGGAGTTGATGGGCAAGTGAGAGAAAATAAGTTGCAGGATTGCAGGTACAAAGTAGTAACCTTGGTGTACATGGTGACATAATGTTTGAGTTGCCAGACCAATAGCCCATAGGTCTGGACAAAAATACAATGAACGGAATCAAATCCCACATGGCAGTTAATTTCAGCAGATAGTTTTGAATTAAAAAAAAAATGATCTTAGCAATGATGACCATAAAAGCAATGGATTGTCATAAGGGTTCAGCTGCTCCACTAATATCATGTGAGGAAGATATCAGCTGCACTTACCCAGTCAGGCTTATATACGACTTCAAGCCAAAGGCAATGAGGTTAACTCTTGCAATGACATGGAAAACCATTCTAATTCAGCTGCTCTCTGGAATAGGCAGTAAATTTTGGACTTGCCAGCAATGCCTGAAAAATGAATAAATTAGCAAAAGCCACTGCAGCTTGTGAACTAATGGTAGAAAAAACTGCAGCGATGCTGCAGGGGCTGAAAATAAACAGATTGATTCCAACATTTCAATGACATGTATGAACCATTGGAATTTCAATCTCAGCATCTCTAATGGACCTCTGCGTTTGGCTAAATACCTGCTCCCTCTTTGGCTAAATACATTCAATAGGCTAAAGTTTGTATTACAATGGCAAGCAATAACATGGAATATCGTAGAAACATTGTGCTTCAATTCTGCTGAGGTTTTGAGTTGGGAGCTGTGCATGTGTGACTGTTGGAATTCCCAGTTTGTTCATCTGTGTAGAATGAAACATCTTACACTTCAACTTCAGACCTTAAATTGCAAGCTTTTCTTCAATTTTGGCACATTTGCACATTTAATCAAAGATTTATCCCATCCCACTCATTTCTTCTTCTCCCCACTCTTTTTGGTGAAGGATACAAAAGCTTGAAAGTGTGCACCACCAAACTCAGGAGCAGCTTCTTCCCCTCTGTTATCAAGCCTCTGAATGGTTCTTCCATAAGCTAGGGTACAGTCCAATTTGCCTCTTTCCCCATAGCTAACATTGGACTTTGTCGCTGTTACTGATGTGCTATAATGCTGAGAACTATGTTCTGCATTCTGTATCTTCCCCTTTTGCTCTGCATATTGTACTTTGGTTTGATTATATTTATGTGTGGTATTATCTGATTTGTTCGGATAGCATGCAGGATAAATCTTTTCACTGTACCTCCGTAGACGCGACAATAATAAACCTAAATCTAATTTGCACATTGTTATGTTTGACTTGACCGACATGAAGGCGAGGCAACGGCTGCTATCAAGAAAGCGAGTGAACTGTCTGCAGCATGTTACATGCATTAATTGGTGGGAAGTCAAGGATGCAGAGCAAGGAGACCCATGGTTTCATTATGGGGCAATGTGGAGTGTCACCAAAAATACTTCAGATTTAAAAATCATATTTCGTGCACTTTTCTGGTTCTGGAATCTGCAATATTTAGCTTGATGGAGGAACGAACATTGCTCCAAGCTCGCTCAGATCTCAATGGTCTGATCTACTTATTTCCTTTACAAGCAGCACATTCAGAAACTGAGCAACGAAGTTGCATCGCACCTACCTCCCACTACCATACTCCCTTAGTCCAACACCAACCCCAGCACCATCACCCATCTGGTGCATTCTAGCATACAAAGGGTGTTAAATCAGTTTTGTGTGCTCTTCCCAAGCAAATTATGGATTCATTTTACTTGTCACGAAAGACAAAATTGCCGTTTTCCATAGAAATTAGTCCAGCAGTCGTACAAAATGTCATCTTATTATAACCAAGCACCGAATGAATTATATATCTATTACTCATTCAGTAAATATGTTTTTAATCCTATTTGCCAAAATAGACAGACCAAAAATAAACTTCTTTGTGCAATGCTACATGTTTTTATTTTACAATTCCCATTTAAGATAATAGCACTCATGTACAGTACACGGCAACATAACATTACTGTAACACCTATTCCATGGATGTCATGGACAAAATGTTCTCTATATTTGGAAAAAATCAATACCGTTCTTATTAGTGGAAAAATCCATATTCAGATACACTCTGTATTTCAGTTCTGCAGAAATGTAACTTAACTGAGGAAAGAGACTCCTATAGTAACATGCAAACCCAATATAACACTGTAACGTTGAAGCTTCCTGAATGGGACCCCATCTTTACTTGTTGATTTGACAAAATATTCTAATCATTTCCCTTTTAAAACATCTATAATTGAGTAAACGTAGATCCTTTATTTACTTTTGAGATACAGCACAGAAGCAGGCTCCTCAGCCCATCGAGTCCGTACAAACCAGCGATCACTGCATACACCCCCATCTAGGGACAATTTACATTTTGGGGACGTTAATTAATCTACAAAACTTGTACGTCTTTAGAGTGTGGGAGGAAACCGGAGCACCCGTAGAAAACCTGTGCAGTCACAGTGAGACCATACAAACTCGGTACAGACAGCACCCGTAGTCAGGATCGAACCCGGCTCTCTGGCTCTGTAAGGCAGCAACTCTACTGCTGCATCACTGTGCTGCTCTCCGCCACTGATCGCCTTTGCAGATTGCTTTCATCTGTGTTGATCAGATCAGCACCACTCATCTAAGTGACGTTGAAAGGTCACTTGGGGCCTGCATCACTAAAAACCCTGGATAGTATTGTTTTTCGAACGTGAAATACAAGAATTTTGGACGCTATGAGGAGAAGGATGAGGAGAAGGATGGAAGTGGCACAGGGTGAATTGTTCTTATATGGACCTGGTACATATTTGACAACTCAAATGGCCTCCTTCCATGACCATTCTGAGGTTTTCCCTGCAAGGAAGATCACACCTATTTTACTTTTCTGCATGTATTACTCCTAAACTGAACTTGTCAATGGTGAGATCATTCTGAATGGCACAGACACCCATCATCTGGTTAAAATTAAGAGACTTCTTTTAACCTAGGGAAGTATTCAAGGTCAGTAGCAGATACAGTGTGCAAATGGGTCCTTCAACCAACCTGCCCACATTGACCAACATGTTCCATCTGCACTAGTCCCACCTGCCTGCATTTGGCCCACAGCCTTCTAAGCGTATCCTACCCATGTACCTGTCCGAACGTGTTTTAAACTATGAGTGCAATCAACCCATACACAAGAACAGCATGTAGTGAAAAGAGAAAATATCAGAGTGCAGAATATAGTTTACAGCTTTGAAGCATTACAGTTCCAGAGGAAAAAGTCCAATGCCCACAGTGGTTGGTTGGAAGATTGAAACTATACCCTCGCTTGTGGGAGGACTATTCAGTAGTCTGCCAGCAAAGGGGAAGAAGCTGTTCCAGAGTCTGGTGGTACGTGCTTTCAAGCGTTTGTATCTTCTGCCCAAACATAGCAGGGCAAAGAGGGAATGACTGTTGTGAAAAAGGTTCTTAATTATGTGGCCTGGTTTCCCAAGGCAGGGTGAAGTGTAGATGGAGTCAACGGTGGGGCATCTGGGCTGTTTGATAGATTATTGAAAGCTTACCTGTGTGTGTCTATATCACAGGATAAAGTAAACGGCAAAGAACGTGGACATAGTGACCAGAACACACTGGTGACGTTACAAGAGCATACAAGACAGAAAATTAAATTGTACACTGGAGAAACCGAGAGAGCTGATGAAGAAATGAGTAAGGTAAGGCTTCAGAAAGATAGATTCCATCAATGTAATGACAATGTGGAAGCAATCTGCTGGACACATGCTATCGCTGGCAATCTCTGTTCAATTGCGTCACACACGGCCTTGCTGGGACATAATTCAATGTTAAACCTGCAGGCTATGAAACACAGATGTCCTGATTCCAGCCATTCGGATGTTGCCAATTGTAGTTTATCTTTCTGTCAAATCCAATTACAAAATATAAGAAGAATAAAATAGATGCGCCAACTAGATGAACCCATAATTTAACTTGATTTGACAAAGGCAAAGATCATCTGCATTACAAATGATCTCCTATTTAACAGAGTGGACCTGGCAAAATTGGGAATGTTGCTCCACAAACTAGTGAAGCAGTCTTCTGATGGTAATTGTATCTTCAAGGCCAACATCCTTGAAAGCTTAATTAACAAGCCTTTTGCCACCAGCAAACAGCAACATATTAGTGTGTAGATTAATTGGCTTTGGTAAAAATTATAAATTGTCCCTAGTATGTGTGCGCAGGTTAGTGCTAGTGTGTGGGGATTGCTGGATGGTACTGGCTCAGTTGGCCAAAGAGCCTGTTTCTGCGCTGTACCTCTACACTAAACTAAACAAAACTAAACATTCTATTGCACACCTGTGCAAGTCTGGGGGAATATTTGTGGACATGCTGAATCTTTTCAGATGCCTAAAAAAGTAAATCTGCTTTAAATATAATAAAAGGTACTGCAATTGCTGGCTTATACCAAAGATAGACACAAAATACTGGTATAACTCAGCGGGTCAGACAGTATCTCTGGAAAAAATGGATAGCTGTCATTTCAGGTCGGGATCCTTCTTCAGATTGATTGTAATGGAGGTGGGGCGGGGGGTTCGGGGGTGGCGTGGAGTGGACTGGAAACAAAAAAATCCAGGTCAAATCAGGGCCAGTAACAGATGACCTCAGGCAAGGAGGTAAACATGTACAGTGTTGGATCATCCTCCTTGAAAACCTTGGATCTGGACTTTAGCAGAGAGTCAATCTCTCCATTCATCCCAGGTTTCTGGTTCGGGAAGACCTTAACTGTCTCTGTCAGGACACAGTCGCCAACTTATTTCTTGATGAAACCTATGACGACTGAGGTATACTTATTGAGGATGACATTATAACCATATAACCATATAACAATTACAGCACGGAAACAGGCCATCTCGACCCTTCTAGTCCGTGCCGAATACGTATTCTCCCCTAGTCCCATATACTTGCGCTCAGACCATACCCTCCATTCCTTTCCCATCCATATAACTATCCAATTTATGTATTTATTTATTTATTTTTAAAAAAAAAAAAAAAATTGCACACCTGTGCAAAAAAACATCTTGACCATATTCCAGTTCACCAACTCAAAGCAATCCTGAAGTAGATCTCCAGAGATTACTGCTTTGGTTCACAGTCAGTAAGCCACGAGGCGAACCAACAGATGATCAAATTGGCAAAGGAAGGGCAAGGGACCTGCGCTAGGCCACCTTGATGGTGGTGCAGGTATGTTGGTTTGTTTAGCTTGGTACCGATCCTTTGGCACACTAAGTCCACACCGACCATCAATCACCTGCTCACACTAGTGCAACGTTATCCCACTTTTGCATTCACTCCCTACACAAACCTGCACATCTTTGGGATATGAAATGAAGCCAGAGCACCCGTATGAAGTCCTTGTGGTCATGGGGAGAATGGGCAAATTTCACACAGACAGCTTCTGAGGTCAGGATCAAACCCGGGTCTCTGTCACCTTGAGGCAGCAGCTCTACCAGCTGCACCACTGTGCCATCCATGTAATAGATAGCTATTGGAGTAAGTCTGGATGCTATATCAAGGTGTCATTTCAAACACACACTAAGAAATTACCCTGAACACCCCTCCTCAGCCAATACCTCAGTACTCATAATATGGAGAAAGTATTTTGAATGAGAAGAATTATCTGGGTCATATTTGTAGGTATGTTGCAAAACTTACCTTCAGCGGCGCTGCAGTTCTGCCACTGCCCGTGTGCGTGACTTTGGCGCCTTTGAGAGGGGGGTGGGTTTAAAACGCGATTTTCTCTAGGCTGTTGAAATCGATGTTGTTCAGCCTACTTAGTTGCTGACGAAAAATCGCTGCGAAATTCTTTGTCTGCAGGTATTTTTAAACTAAATTGGGTTATTTAATTGTTATAGTAGATTAAAAATCATCCTCTAAACCCCGACAACGGGACGGATCTCATGTAGGGGACAAGGCAAGGTAGGTTGTTTATTTTTACATTAAAAAGGGCTTCTTAAGATCCCTTTATACAAAATTTTATGTTGCGAGTAGCTGACTTGGGGGCCCATTCAATCCCGCGGTATCTTTCATGCCATATGGGCTTCAAATTCACTGCAATGGCAGCGTTCCAAACCAGTACGTTCCACAAAATCCCACTTGCAAGCTGATTTAAATGGCCATTAATTTACAGCAATTGAACACTAAATCCCTTCCATTTGGCCTATAAATTAATGTCAATGAGATTTAAAAATCATGTTTTATTGTGAATTCTTGTCTGAATGTTCTTTGGACACTTAGGCTATTTAAAAATGTTAATCTTTCCTTAAGAAATGGATAGATGTTTAGATCTAGTAATTGAATTTTGGAATTAGCTACAATTGGGTAACTAACTAATGATATGCTTTAATTTCAGGTCATCCAAGTAAGATTGTTTAATATTTGTTTCAGAATGCTTCTATCTATTCTATCTATATATCTATCTATTAATATATAAAACTGTGTGCCTGCCGGCATCCGGCGTCCATCCGGCTGCCGGCCACCTTTCTTCCTTTGATTCCTTGCTACGCCGAAACCAAACCCAGAATCGCCGACATCTTTTCCATTTCGGTAGAGATTTCACTTTTCTTTATAAGTATCCACTCCTGATTACATTTCGTACCTCTCTCCACCCGCCCCCTTCCTCCTACCCCTCTGTCCCCCTTCCATCACTCTCCCTACCCCTCCCCTCCCCACCCACTCTTCCACTTCTCTCCCCTTACCCCACCCCTCTCCCTCCCCCCCCCTCTCTCTCTTCCCCTCCCTCCCCTCTCTCCCCCAACCCTTCCCCTACCCCTCTGTCCCTGTTCCACCACTCTCCCGTCCCTCTTCCACCACTCCCCCGCTACCCCTCTACCTCTCCCTCCCCACTCTTCCACTTCTCTCCCCCCCCCCTCCTCTCCCTCTCCTCACCCCTCTCCCATCCCTCTCTCCCCACCCCCTTCCCTCTCTACCCCACCCCCTTCCCTCTCTCCCCCCCCTCCCCCCTTCCCCCTACCCCTCTGTCCCTCTTCCACCACTCCCCCCCTCTCCTCTTCCCACTACCGCTACCCCACTACCTCTCCCTCCCTCCCCACTCTTCCACTTCTCTCCCCCCTTCTCTCACCTCCCCCTCTTCCTCTCCTCACCCCTCTCCCATCCCCTCTCTCCCCCCCCCCCTTCCCTCTCTACCCCACCCCCTTCCTCTCTCCCCCCCGCCCCCTTCCTCCTACCCCTCTCCTCCCTCCCTCCCCACTCTTCCACTTCTCTCCCCCCCCTTCCCCCTCCACTTTCACTCCCCACTCTTTCCCCTCTCTCCCCCTCCCTCCCTCCCTCCTTCCTCCCCCCCCCCCCCCCCCCCCCCCACATCTCTCTCCCCATCCCCCTCTCTCACCCCCTACCCTGCTCTCCTTTCCCTCACAAATCTGTCCAGTTTCCTCCTCCCTCCTCTCCCCTCCCTCCCCTCTTCTCACCCCCCCCCCCCCCCATCCCCATCTGGCTGGTGTTTGTGCGTGTGTGATGCCGCAGACCTCCCCCCCCCACAAACGCCTTTGGGGAAACAGACCCAACGGGTCTGCACTTGGTCTAGTCTATCTTTAAAACTGTGTGGCTGCTGGCGTCCAGTGTCCGGCCGTCCAGCTGCCGGCTGCCTTTCTTCCTTTGGTTGCTGGCTACTTCGAAACCAGACGCAGAATCGCCGAGATCTTTTCCATTTTGGTAGAGATTTCACTTTTCTTTCAAAGTATCCGCTCCTGATTACATTTCGTCGTGTTTATGTACACATTTTTAATCAAATCCAGCTTTTGTGTTAAATCAATGGAAAATCAATAGGGAACAAGATGCTAATTTCTGAGTATGAAAATGGCCATAACATTTTTAATACTGAAGATATGAAAGCGAATTAGGTGTCAAATTAAACTTCTTTTTATGCTTTATCTGATGGGATAAATTGCAGACTTGATTTTTAAAATCTCAAAATTTTGTAACGTTGCTAATATTTAGCATAGTATATTGTGCCTAGTTCAATAGCTAACTACAACACGAAGCACATCACAAAGCAATGAGTAAATGGACACACCAAAGTTCAGAAATGTTTCCCGGTCCACTTTCTGTGATGGTGTAAAATATTAATTTTAAATCCATCAGCCCTGAAATTGCACCACGGGTGATCTGATACAAATGCTTCAGATTCTACATCTGCAATTACACTCCCACTGTTTCACTGGAGCTTTAGCCTATTCATTTCAAAATTCATTGATGTACTGATGTGCTCAGGGAATAATTATAGTGCCATTATTTTGTTAAGCATAGTCAGAAATGGTGGAAATATTCCATCTCATCTCCGCAAATGTCCGTGTTGCCTGGGTACAAGCTGTTGCACAATTCCAGCAGTTTCTAGTTTCCTTGCAGGTATCCACTTATTGCAGATTTACTTTTCACACAAAATGCTGATAAGCTGTTTATAATTAACAGCTCTTTGACTGTAAATCCCAGATGACGCCACATAAACTACCTCAAAGGCAGTCTGACTACCGCATTATTTATCTGGTTAAAACTCCATTTGTCCACTGACAAATTGCTCACTCCTGCACAAGGCTGACGAGCTCCACAGGTTGAGTCATATAATCTGTAATATATTTCTAAAACTGCAGTACAGAGAAATGAGCAGTGACTGTGTTCCATTACTAGGAGATCTATGAACTTGTATCCAATGTAGGGTAGGGATCATAGGTTTGGTTATGATGTTATTATGGATTTAAGTCAATGCAATCAAAAATATGACATGAAATAATTTAATGCTTACAGGCATTTTGGACATCCTGTGTTGCTGAATTATACTGAGACTATTTAGATTTAGAAATGCTGTTCTTTAGATTACTGCAATCATTCTCTGTTCAGAAAAAAAATATTATAGTTATTTAACACATTCAAACTGGTTAATAATTAAGGAAGAAATAAATTGTTCTGTTAACATCTCTAAGTATCCCAATAGATGACTTTTGTTTGAAGCGCAGTTATATATGTGCTGTAGGCAAATGCGGGGTATCCAGGGCTGGCATTAAGCCGATTGGACCGATTGCTCCCAATTGAGCCCTGCGAGTAAGGGGGCCCCGCGCCAGAGTAATCGGCTCTCGGCTCGGGTAGATATACCCCGGGTGGAGGGGGGAGAGAGGGGCGGAGAGAGAGTAGAGGGGTGGAGGGGGAAGAAAAGGATAGACGGGGAGGGTGGTGTGAGGGGGAATGGAGAGGGGGAAGAGGGGGAGGTGGGTCGTTCCCTCGCGGTCCCGGGGCAGCGCTCCCGCCCAAAGATCCTATACCGGAGCTATAAATCTGCTTGCTATAGGATCTTTGCTCCCGCCCCTCCAGTCACCGTGCTTGACGCACACAGCCTGGGATCCACCCCTTTCTCTCCCCGGGGAGACGCGGTGAACAATACACGGAGGGCCGGGCCGGGCCGGGGGTTGGAGCAGCGTTTACAAACATCGGCCTCAGCTCACACCCGTCCGCCCGGTCCCCGGCATCTGCTCCTGCCGCCGGCCCTCTCCTTCTCTCCTTCTCTCCTTCTCTCCTTCTCTCCTTCTCTCCTTCTCTTCATCCTTCTTCTCTCTTTTCCCTTATCTCATTCGCTCCCATCCCTTCTTTCTCTCCTTCCCTCACTCCTTTCTCTACTTCCCTCCCTCACGTTCTTCCTCCCTTCTCTCTCTCTGCTTCCCTCCCTTCTCTCCTTCCCTCCCATACACACATAACGCACAGACAACTAACACACACACATGACGCACAGACAACTAACACACACAACTAAGTTAGGATGGGGTAGAAGCCCAAAGGGTAGGATGGGGCTGAAGCCCAAAATTTAATGCCTGAACTGGTTTTTCACCAATGGTTATTGGTTTTCCAGTATCTATTTAATTAAATAACTTTTTTTTTCATTTCACAGTCATTAAAACAAGTGGTATTGTAACTATGTACTTTTCAGAGGTGATCTACACATTTTGTTTGCTACTTGTAGGCTTACATGTATGCAATTTTATATTAAAATGTAGCTTAGATCTGTTTGGTCCATTAAGTCGCAGGCACTTTCTAAGCGCACATTTTGATTGCTTTCCATTCTACCATAGAGATATAAAGTCTACAATAGACTATATCTCTATGGTAGAATGGAAAGTAAAGTCTATAATAGACTTTAATTATATTTCTATGAATCTACAGACCTTGGCTGGGAACCTGGGGCTTACCAAAATTGTTCCCAATTGGGCCCCGCACCTCCTAAGGCCGGCCCTGGGGGTATCGTGATGACAATAGAACAAGTAACTGTTTAACTATCTCTTTCTGTCTTTGTTCGCATGATGTTGATATATCTGACAATACCATCTCTAATGTCCATCCCCAATTAAAGGCAGGCATAGGGCATTCAGCCCTTTGAACTTACTCTGCCATTCAATATAATCATGGCTGATTCTTTATCTCAATGCCCCTTTCCTGCACTCTCCCCAGATACCTTAATTCAGTGACGTGGCCCCTAGCAACTTCTCCAACAGTGAATTCCTATATCAGGAAGATTGTTTGTGTACTCCTTAGTGAAGACAGATCCAAAGTACCTGTTCAACTCATCTGCCATTTCCTTGTTCCCCAATATAAATTCACCTTTTTCAGTCTTCAAGGGTCCAACTTTGGTCTTAACTGATTTTTTCTTCTTCACATACCTAAAGAAGCCTTTACTATCCTGCTTTATATTCTTGGCTAGCTTACCTTCGTACTTCATCTTTTCTCCCCGTATTGTCTTTTTGGTTATCTTCTGTTGTTCTTTAAACATTACCCAATCCTCTTGCTTCCCGCTCATCTTTGCTACGTTGTACTTCTTCGCTTTAATTTTTATACTGTCCCAGACGTCCCTCGTCAGCCATGATCGTCCCTTTCTCCTCTTGGAATCTTTCTTCCTCCTAGGAATGAACTGATCCTGCACCTTCTGTATTATTCCTAGAAACACCTGCCATTTTTGTTCCACTGTCATCTCTGCTAGTGTATCTTTCCAGTCAACTTTTACCAGCTCCTCCCTCATGGACCCATAGTCCACTTTATTCAACTGCAACACTGACACCTCCGATCTACTCTTCTCCCTCTCCAATTGTGGATTAAACTTGACCAAAGGTTTCAAAGGTTTCTTTATTAGTCACATACACCTAGGTGCAGTGAAATTCTTGTTGCCAATGCAGCACATAAAAAAAGAATACAAACATGACAATCTTCTTCTTATCGAGTCCACACCAGAGCTGAACACACTTCTCGGCATCTGCACAATGGTGTCTGTCTTGCGCTTCTTGTGCGTCTTGTGCGTGGTGGTGGAAAGATTGGTTGAAACAGGGCCGCGACGTGAACGCTCTTTCCTTGACCCCAACATGACAATAATAAGGAACTTTAACATAAAAAAACATCCCCCCACAATGGTTTCCATTATGAGTGAAGGCACTAAATCCAGTCTCATCCCCATGTCCATCCATAGTCAGGCCTATTGAGGCCTCCGCAGTCGCCGCTACGGAGGCTCGATGTTCCAGGCCGTTCTCGCCGGGTGATGGTGCTCCGGCGTCGGGAGAATCCTCTCAGCGGCTTGGGACACCTGGAACAGCCGCCTCCTTACTCGAGACCGCGGCTTCCGAAGCCAACAAGGCCGCACCAGATGGAGCTCCACTACTGGCGATCTCGTCGCGAGATCCCAGGCTCCCGATGAAAAGTTCAGCGCCGCCGCCCGCAGCTGGCCGCTCCACAGACCCGCAGCTCCGCGATGTTTTACTCGGCGGTCTTCAGCTCACCGGAGCTCCAGCGCGGCGACCCGGGCAAGGCATCGCCCGCTCCTCAATAGCGCTCCAGTGCTGTGCGGCCGCCGAAGCCGAGGTTCTGGGCGGTCCCCTCAGGAAACGCCGCTCTAGGCCCACTGGTAGGCCGCAAGGACGGGTCGACAGTGTAGCCCGGAGAAAAGCTGCCTCTCGGACCAGGTAGGGACCCTGAAAGGTAGTTTCCCCCTCCCCCCCCCCACCCCGCACATAAAAAAGACCAGAACTCCATAACAAAAACACTTTAACTAACTAAAAATAAAAATAGATGAAAAGACGGACAGCTGCAGGAGAAAAGAGAAAAAAAGAGAGAGAGAGAGAGATGTTTAGGCAGAGGTTATCAGGATTGAACAATCGGCAGTCATAGAGTCATACAGCATGGAAACAGGCCCTTCGGTCCAACCTGCCCACACCGATGGACCTGCCCAATCTTCACTAGTTCCCCTTGTCAGCATTTGACCCATATCCCTCTAAACCAATCCATTCCCCCAGTGTCTGCCTGAGTTTTCTCTGTGTGCTCCAATTTCCTCCCACATTCCAGACATACAGGTTAAATAGTTTTGGTAAAAAAATTGTATGTTGTCCCTCTTGTGTAGGATTGTGCTAGTGTACAGGTGATCGCTTGTCGAAGCTGACCCAGTGGGCTGAAGGACATGGTTCCATGCTATTCCTCCAAAATCTAAAAATCTAAATCTGAGTACATTGATCCTCAAGGCCTGACTCCAAAAACTGGACAACTACGGGTCCCTTTTATTTAAAACTCAGTTGCCTGGAAAATCTCCTGGCTTCCTGTGGACACTCACTAACTAAGTTGCAGATTTTGCAGCTTTTCCACCAAGGCATCAGGAATCACTGGCGTGAACCTCACCATTCAAAACTGTTCCTAATGCCCCTGTCCCACTTAGGAATCCTGAACGGAAACCTCTGGAGACTTTGCGCCCCACCCAAGGTTTCCGTGCGGTTCCCGGAGGTTGCAGGTGGTTGCCGGAGGTTGCAGGTAGTGGAAGCAGGTAGGGAGACTGACAAAAACCTCCGGGAACCTCTGGGAACTGCACGGGTGGGGCGCAAAGTTTCCCGAGGTTTCCGTTCAGGTTTCCTAAGTGGGACAGGGGCATAAGATTAGATTCACTTCTTGAATGCTCCGTGCCAGCCACAGTACACCTCCCCTTTAAGAGGTGCGGGCAAGCTTTAACTGCAGCTCATCATTCTTTATCTTTGCTCCATGCTGATGTAACAATCCCAACCTACCGTGTGGTCAGCACACACTGGATGTCAAATGCATTGAAATGAACAGGTAGCACAAAGCTGGCAGTTTGCCTGCAGTGCAATCAATAGAAGAAAATCTCTCCTATTCTGTGCACAGAATGCAGTTAATGGTAATGAGGATATAACATTGCTGAAATTTGGGAAGAGTGAACTTTACTGAGATTTTAGGACATTTCTACCCTGTAATTCCTCAGCTCACAGACCTTTCAGTAAACAGTATGAACATATCGAAGCTTACCATTACCTGTGCAATTTACTCATTTGGGAGTCCACTGTGGTACAAATTGGTGTCTTTAAACTCCTTGAGGCCTTTGCTTCAAATCATCCATATTGTTCTTGTTTCTCCTGGTGATTTCCTTTCAGTGCTATGCTAAAAGCAGAGTGAGTGTTGCAATATGTCTTGTGTCTAAGATTTTGTTGTGTTCTGTTGAACAGGTGTGAAAAGCGCTTTCTCGCTGCATCTGTCAGAAAGATCATGACTGCCTTTTCAGACATTGCCTGCTTCACTTATTGGCATTAAACCACCGAGACTACTGGCCCCATATTCCACATCTTCACATCTTTCCATTTAGTCCCTCTCCACTCATCGTCACTATGAGATTATCTCCATTTCCTCAGTGTTGTTGCCAAATCAACAGGCTTCCTGGGCTCCATTTTTGCCGATGTTACTAAGACATCTTATCCCATCCTAATCAAATATGTCCTCATCGTCCCTTCTCGGAACCCATCTGTGCTTGATCCCTCTGTCCTTGCACCCTTCTGCTCCGCTCTTCATCCGGGCTCTCTGTATCCAACATCCTAAAATATGGTGCATCTCAGCTCAGGACCCATCTTTCACACAATTAGTATCTAGAAACTAGGTTTGATTTTGTGATCTGCTCAAATATCAGTTACATTTAGCACTGAAGGAAGTCCTTCTCAAGTCCTTCTCAGGGCATTACACAATTAGTCAAAAGCAAATCTAAACACCGTTGGAGTAATTTACAGCCAGGAAAGACCATGAAGACTGGATAGTTCCCAAGGTTCTAGAATTAATTCAGCTCACAGGCATTAGCAATCCATATTGATACCTTGGAGGGGAGACTACTTGGGAAAGGTGCAATGGGAGAGTTAGAAGTCCTGATGGCATAGTAATGCAGCTGTTAGAGCTGTGGCCTCACTACACCAGAGACCCAGGATCGATCCTGATCTCAGGTGTTGTCTGCCTGGAGTTTGCACCTTGTCCCTGGAACCACATGGTTCGGTTTCTTTCTGTTCCCTCATACATTCCAAAGGCGTGGGGGTTTGTAGGTTAATTGGCCTCTGTATATTGCCCCTAGTGTATAGGGAGTGAATAGGTGTGATAACATAGATCTGGTGTGAACAAATGATTGATGGTAGGTGTGAATTTGGTGGGACAAATGGCCTGTTTCCATGCTGTATCTTTCAATCAGTCAATCTCTCATGTGAGCCAAGAGATCTGATGGGCCCACCCCTTGTGGAACCAGACAGGACGTAGCTCTTTGTCTTCTCCAGGTGAATTGCCACAGTACAAGCTGTGTCAAAATCCTTTCTTTACAGCTTTGTACAATCCTACTAATCTTGGAGATCTCCGCAGTGCTGAATTCTTCTTGTGGTTGTCCAACATTAATCGTTCACTCATGAGTGGCCATTTTTTTTAGTTACCAAAAGTCTGCTATTCTCATCCATATCTTGGTACCCATTTATTTCTCTCCTCTAAAAAGATTTAGTTTAGATTCTTAAAATCTTCTTAAAATAAATTAGTATAGAAGTGATTGTTTATCTAATGTTAAAATTGTAACTGCATTGATGCTGGCCAATTCTGGAGTATGGTGTAAATTTTGGTCGTGCAGCAGCATCTTATAGCGAAGAAATGTCAACGTTTCGGAGAGAAAACCCTTCTTTTACTAGAATGTTGGGGGGGTTTCAGCAACTAAGTTACAGAGGAGGTTGCCCGAAGTTGGGCTTTATAGGAGGGTTGGAGGCGCAGCTAAGGGTTAAGGAAGGGGAGGATACAGCAAGTTTTTAAAAAATTGGGAGGGATAGACAATGTTTGACATGGAAAAGCTTTTCCCCACTGAGAGTAGGTGAAGTCCCTCCAAACAAGGGGACTCTGACATGAGACCCAGGACTGAGAGTTTATTGGTAAATGGGAGGGGGAACTTCTTTACTGAGCCAGAGGGTGGTAGCTGTGTGGAATGCGGCTTCCAGTGAAGGTGGTCGGAGGCAATGTTCGTTTTTTATCATTTAAAAATCTCCCCGATGTAAATTAGCTGGACCTAGGGAAGAGGATGCACTAGATGAGGTGGAGGAGATGCAGGTATTGGGACTAGGGGAGATTATTGTTGCTTCGGCACGGACGAAGTCGTCGGGATGGCCTGTTTCCATGCAGGCGTTGTTATATGGTTATAGCGGTTAAAATCTGTTTATTTAACCAGTGGAGATTGTTTATCTGTGCCTGGCCTGCTGATATAAAATACTGTTTGCATTGATATGTGCCCAG
This sequence comes from Leucoraja erinaceus, assembly GCF_028641065.1. Lineage (NCBI taxonomy): Eukaryota > Metazoa > Chordata > Chondrichthyes > Rajiformes > Rajidae > Leucoraja > Leucoraja erinaceus. The sequence goes on along the minus strand of NC_073377.1, from coordinate 124,046,147 downwards.
AGGTCTTGATACACGAATGGCACTATTTACATGGAGTTTTTCTGTAGTTAATTGTTCCGCACACTGAGTTGATAAATCTTGTGATAATTTGTAATGTGGCATCAGAGAAATAATTCTCAAATAGAATTGAGAGGGCAGCACAGGGCAGATGACTTGATAATGACGACTAAGGAGATGTAAATAAAAGGAGACAATTGAAAACAGGGAAACTAAAGAGGGAAAACGTTAAGATACACACTGAAGAAACAGGTTAGAAATCTGAAATAGAAATGGAGAATGTTGGCAATGTTTAGCAAGCAAAGTAGGTGTATGTGTGAAAGAAATGAAGTTATTCTTCAGATTTACGACCTTTCATCAGAAACGCACATTTCTATTGAAACTAGAAAGGCTGATTAGACACAAAAAGCTGGAGTAAATCAGTGGGTCAGATAGCATCTTGGATAAGTGACTTTTCAGGTCGAGCCTTCTTCAGCCAGGTTACATGAAATTATTAGATTCATTATTAGACCTTAAGGGGTGTATT